>NW_023270415.1:74769145-74769595 GCF_011800145.1 Mirounga leonina | reverse complement strand
AGTGTGAAGATGATTCTGGGTAGATTTGGGTGTAGGAATGACATCATTGCCCCCACTGTGGGTTGTATTTATTGCTTTTAGGCCAAGGTTTTATTTCTCTGTGAAAATGTCATTTATTCAACAAATTAGGATTTATAGGATAACTGATTAGGCAGTAAAACTACTTCCACCATTAACAGTAACACATCCTGGAAATACGAGCAAGGGCCTGTTGGCAATAGTTTAAGATTAAGATAAAATTTTTACAACTGGCAATTGGAAAATATATAAAAGCGTAAGCAAAGTATATTACCTGGAGCCTCACAGAGTTGAGGATATTCTGCAAATGTGAAGTATAAATATTTGAAAATATCCTTACGGCACAAAAAGCCTCTGGTGGAGGCTCTCTGGTGTTGTGGAAACGGATTGATGTGTATAAAACTGCTCTATTCATGAATTTCCATTTCTCCT
>NW_023270415.1:74691757-74769135 GCF_011800145.1 Mirounga leonina | reverse complement strand
TTTTTTTTTTACTTCAGTCTCACGCATCTCATTCAGACCTCAGGGCCTTTGCACTTGCTGTGTGCTCTGCTTGGAGCGCTGTCCCCAAGGTCCCTCACTCCCGTTCTTCAGGTCTCTGTTCAGAGGCCTCCCTTGACCATCCCAGTTAAAATTATAGTTCCCTCCACATCTGGTGTTTGGAAACAGATTGATGTGTATAAAACTGCTCTATTCATGAATTTCCATTTCTCCTTTATTCATGATCCAGACATTTCTGTGTAGACATAATCATCTGACACGAGATCAGGAAGGGAATTTACAGGTCCAACAACCCAAGGATGACGGATGGGAGCTGTGCATGCCTCCACTCCCCGGTTTCTGCTCCTGTCAGATGTTACTGATCCAACTCATGGCTCTTTCCAGTTGCGTCTGTCTGGTCACGGAACTCTCGAACACGGGACTCCTGGAAGTCATTAGGGGCTGAGTTAAGTTGGAATGGACATGCAAGTGTTTGGCTGCCCCCTATTTAGATTATAATATGGGTGTTAGTGGCAGATCCGGATTTCAATTCTAGGTCTTGATCTTCCCACTGGGAGCCACTGTCCTAAGCACATGGGTGTGGGGAGTCATAAGCCAGAGAGGGGGCCCTGAGGTAGGGGCCCTACCCTTGTACCACCAGCAATGCCTCTGGGCCTCCCTTGACCATCTCAGTTAAAATTATAGTTCCCTCCGCATTCCCTATCTACCCTCTACGTGGTATGTTCCTCCGCGGCACCTGCCATCTAACGTAATAATCTTACTGATTTCTTTTGTTCATCGCCTGTCCTCTAGAACATCAGAATGTTGTCTGTGTTTTCCCTGCTGTATTCTTGGGTGCCTAGAGCACTGCTTGGCACATTTTAGGTGCTTGAGAAGTGTTTGCTGAATCTTTGAAAGAATGAAAGAATGAATGTGAACACCACCCCGAAGAGGGAAGTAGGGCTTTGGAAGTAAATTGAAGAAGCAGAGCTGGGATTTGGAGCGGGCACCTGTAGCCTCTAAGATATGTTAGAATTTTATCCAGATGCATAATAAATGGGCTGTGGATCAGGTTTCCTCCCAGAAGTAAAATGAATGGGTGGTGGTGGGAGGATTTGGTTAGTTCTAGATTTCTGCTGCAAAGTCAGATTTTGTTTCTCTTCTGATTTTTAGCGTTCCAGGTAAGTGAGGTTGTCAGATACAATCATTTGTTCATCCATAAATTTCTCTGACCAGTCATTTCCCAGCAAATAGTCACTGATGTCTCCTGTGTGCCAGGCAGTGCTGTCCCAGCTGTTGTTCACGGCCTCACCAGGAGATTGGGAGGATGCTGGGAGGGCATGTGCAGTGGCCGCCAGCCCCGCCTGGGAGGCTTGTGGGAGGCTTGTGGGAGGCTCTGAGTCTGGGAGTCCTTGGTTGGTTCTGAAGAATTCCCAGAAAAGGCTGACCCTGAAAGTTGCTTCGGGAGAATGAAGGCTTGGCATTTCTGGTGCTGGGGAACTGCAAGTAGGTGAGCAGAAGGCTAGGGGCTGTGGTGAGCAAGAAGAAAGGGAGGAAGCCTGGGCCAGGTCAAGGAGTGCCTTGCTTATGGTTATTATTATTATTGTTATTATTATTCATTATTATTATTAGTTTAATTGGCGAATGACAGCAAGAGTCTTTTGAAAAATATAAAGACAATTCTTTTTTTTTTTTTTTTGAAGATTTTATTTATTTATTTGACAGCGAGAGACACAGCGAGGGAGGGAACACAAGCAGGGGGAGTGGGAGAGGGAGAAGCAGGGTTCCCGCCGAGCAGGGAGCCCGATCCGGGGCTCGATCCAAGGACTCTGGGATCATGACCTGAGCCGAAGGCAGACGCTTAACTGACTGAGCCACCCAGGGGCCCCAGACAATTCTTTTTTTTAACATCACTTTCTTTTTGCTTTACAGCAGGCCCCCAGTAGGGGCACCTGGGTGGCTCAGTCGGTTAAGTGTCTGCCTTCGGCTCAGGTCATTGTCCTGGGATTAAGCCCCACATAAGGCTCCATGCTCAGTGGGGGAGTCTGCTTCTGCCTCTCCCTCTGCCTGCCTCTCTGCCTACTTGTGCTTTCTCTCTCTCTCTCAAATAAATAAATAAAATCTTTTAAAAAAACAAACAAAAAAATTAAAACCCCAAAGACCTCTGATGTGGGAAGCCTAGAGCTCCAGTGTGACAGTCACCAAGAAGCCCTGCCTCAGACTCAGGGATGTTCCTCTCCTCTGGGCTCCCCCTGGCACCTTCTGCTCAGACCTGACAGAGAACTGCCCACCTCCCCTATGCTGCAGGCCCTGGGGGCTGTTGTAGGGTCCGAGGCATCTGTTGAGCTCCAACACAGTGTCTCAATGGCCTAAATCTGTTTTTGAAGGAAATGTTCTGAGTTCATGTAGCAAAGTTCCAGGTGCATTTTATATGCAATCTGATTGGACAGTGCTGCTGTGCACTTTTTTTTAAATTTTATTATGTTAGTCACCATACAATACATCATTGGTTTTTGATGTGGTGATCCACGATCCATTGTTTTTGTATAACACCCAGGGCTCCATGCAGTACGTGCCCTCCTTAATACCCATCACCGGGCTAACAAATCCCCCCTCCCCCCTCCCCTCTAAAACCCTGTTTGTTTCTCAGAGTCCATAGTCTCTCATGGTTCATCTCTCCCTCCAATTCCCCCCCCCCATTTTTCCCTTCCTTCTCCTAATGTCCTCCATGCTATTCCTTATGTTCCACAAATAAGTGAAACCATATAATTGACTTTCTCTGCCGTGCACCTTTTTAGAAGCCAAGCGAAGTGGTGTGTCCAATCAAACCAAACATATTAGTGTGATATTCATTTCAGATCAGCTTTGGAAAAGATGTGATGGGACTCCTTAAGTAGCTTTTCTCCAGCTGCTTCCTGGGGGAAAGCCCAAAGGCAGAGTTTCTCCAAGGCCCTGGTTGGTGCAGCCTCGGGGCTCACCATTTGCTTTAAAGCCACGCTTCTTTCCCTGCATATGCTGGTTGGAGTTCCCAGGGACTCAAGGCAATTGGGTTCCTTTCCCAGCTGAGTAGAAGAGTAAAACGCTCCTCTCCTCACGTTTTTCTGGGGAGGCAGGGCTTTCGGCGTGGCATCCAAGATGGGAAGAGGAGTCCCAGGGTTAGGGGAGACCCAGTGGATGAGGATCTCATATGCATGGGCCTTTGGAGTCCCACAGAAAGATCTTTGTAGTTGGCACGAAGACTCAGTGCCACCGAAGGTATCTGTGTGTGCTGAGCTTCAGAGAGAAGGGACTTGCCACAACACCACTCCTGGAAATGGCAACCCCCTTGGGGCAACTCGTTCATTTGTTCATTAACGGGCTGATTGATGGATCAAGCCCTCATTAAATACTTGGTAAATGCTGGATCTTTCCTAGCCAGCACCGTGGCTGCAGCAATAAATAGGGCACATTTTTCATGCTCCAAGGAGCTTGCTTCATTCATTCATTCATTCATTCATTCATTCATTCATTCATGCATTCATTCAGGTATTCATTTATGTAGTAGCTAAGGGCATGGTCTTTGGAGTCAGATGGCCTGGATTAGAATCTCAGCTCTATCACATTTTCTGTGGATGACCTCAGCAAGTCATTTAACTTTGTGTATTTCACCCATAGATGGGGATCATAATAGTGCCCAGCTCTTAGTGTTCTTATGAGGTCTGCCTGCCACATAGTAAGTCCTGTTTCATTCAGAATAGTTAATAATGTGATCCAGGTGCCTGGGTGGCTCAGTCAGTTAAGCGTCTGACTCTTGATTTCGGCTCAGGTCATGATCTCAGGGTCCATGTTGGGTGTGGACCTGCTTAAGATTCCCTCTCTCCCTCTCCCTGCTCCCTTCCTTTCTAAAATAAAATTTTTTTAAAGATTTTATTTATTTATATGACAGAGAGAACAGGAACACAGGCAGGGGGAGTGGGAGAGGGAGAAGCAGGCTTCCCGCCGAGCAGGGAGCCCAATGCGGGGCTCGATGCAGGGCTCGATCCCAGGACTCTGGGATCATGACCTGAGCCGAAGGCAGACGCTTAACGACTGAGCCACCCAGGCGCCCCTCTAAAATAAATTTTTTAAAAAAAGAATATTTAATAAGATCTTTCATGTGCCAGTTCTGTGCTAAACATAGGAGACCGTGGGGAATGCTACGGTTTGGGGCCCTGTTTTCACGAAGCTTCTAGCCTAGTGAGGGACATAGGTGGCATTCAGATAATCATAGATCACATAGGGAGATATGTGATTGCATGAGCTGTAAGGCCCACCAAAGATCAGTACAGGGTCCTGTTGTGAGGGAGGAAGAACAGTCTTCCCCGGAGAATTGTTGTCACATATCCTCAGAGGCTAGAAGAGAACATAGCATTAGTAGACCCTTGCGAAGTACCCCTTGAAGGAACACAAAGTCCTTTGAGCTGAGATCTAAAGAAGAATAAGACTTAAGGACACCTAGAGTAAAGGAGGGGAAGAGAATTCTAGGGAAGAGCAGAAGCACGTGTCAAGGCTGTGGGAGAGTGGAATTTGGCACCCTGCGGGTATGAACTAGGGTGCGGTGTGTGGAATGCAGAGAAGACAGAGTGGAGCCAGATGATACTGGACAGGGAGGTTGGGCCAGAGCCTCAACAGCTGTGGCCAAGCCTTTGATGCTTATTCTAGAAGCAATGGAAAACCACTGGAAGCTTTTAAGCAAGAGAATAACAGAATCAGGTCTGTGTTTTTAAAAGATCACCCAGTGGGAGAGTGGAGGGACCAAAATGGGTAGAGGGGACTGTTTAGAGGTATAGAAGTTGACTTTCACTAGGTTATGCTGAAGAAACATTTACCCCAACATCTCAGTGGCTTGCATCAGCGAAACTTTATATCTCACTTGCACAACACATCCTCCGTGGGTAGCTCTGGCTCTTTTCCAGGTGTCTTCTTCAGTCTGGGACGTGGAATGATGGCGAAGATTTTATGCGGGAGATATGGTTCTCATGGCAGAGGGAGAAAAGCTATGATTGTCCACAGGAGGGTTCTTTAAGCTTCTGCTCAGAAGCAACATATTTGATGGGCCATATGTGATTGGTCATATTTGATTGAAAGTCACATGACTGAGTCTAATGTCAAGAGAATGGGAAATTCCATTCCTCCCATTTGAGGGACAGCAAGTCACATGTTTAAGCCTCTTATGGGAAAGGGAGTGAATAGTGATGGCAGGAGTCCATGCAAGTGATGATAGTGCGGATGGAATAAAGGTCTATGCAAGAGAGGTTAGGAGACGAAAGTGACAGAGCTTGGTGCTGTGCTGGATACAGGGACCGGGGGAAGAAGAAGTGTCAAGAGTGTGTCCCAGATGTTCTGGATGAATCATGCCCCACCCACATCCCTTGGACCTGACCATTTCAGAATGCTCCAGCCAGCTTCCCCAGCTGTGTGTCCGTCCCGCATGGGAGGGAATCTGGAACCACAGAGACTGCATTGCCCATGTGAGTGTGGTGGACTGAGGTCCTGGGGAACTTACACTTCTGGAGCAGTCCTCAACCAGTGACTTCTAGGAGTTGATGTATAAATACTCACAATCCCTTGACCTACAGGTGGGATAATTTTGAACTATGTGTCCATGCTTTCCATGGGATTAACCTCCAGTCATTCATTGTCAGGGCTAAATTAATAATCTCCCCTTTAGTAGCTGACTTTCTTTCCTATATAATTGTCCTACTCCTACTGGTGTTTCCCAAATCACCGAAATAAGCTACTCACCCTTGAACCCTTGTCTTGGGGTTTGCTTCTGGGGATGCCTAAATGAAGACATCATGTACTGAGCCAGGGAACACCAGGGAAAACCAGGCTTGGGGGAAGGGTCATGACTTCCCTGGAAATGTAGAGAGTTTCAAGTAGCTGTGCAGCATTTTTGTGGTGATATCAAGTAGGTTGTCTGGAGTAAAGAGGCCGCATCTCTGCAGGAGACAGGATTATGGGACTCACTGGCATCTCGAATGCAATTAGCTCAGTGTCTAATGGAAGGAGAGATACCGTTACAGACAATTCTAAGAAAGTGAGAAATGTTGGCTTTGAAGGTAAGGCCTAAGGACAGTGGGAGCACAGAGGAGACACATGGTCTCAGCCAGGGGAGGGTAGAGGATGGGACCAGGGAAGACTCCCAAGTGGTGGCTGTTGGTCAGGAGAAGGGGGTTGAAGGAACATTCTAGACCCTGTGGCTAGGGGGAGAGCAGAGGAGAGCATGTGTGGAATCTCAGGTTGTGTGTGAAGAGGAAGAATTGAATATTTCATCTGTAAAAGATTGTAAATGAGCTAGAGGAGAAATACACAAGGTATCAAAATATAAGATTACATTTTCGACAGGGAAACCAGATAATGCCGTCCATTGTCTTCGTACACGTAAGCGCGTCCTGGAGGGCAGGCTGACGTCCCTGATGCACAGTGCAGGGGACTGTGCGCAGCTCGTGGAGACACCCCGGGCTGGCTTGTTCTAGGCAGGCTCAGTGCAGGGGGGCTGGAGGGGATAATGGGCATAAGGACTAAAGGGTTCATGTGGGCCAGCCTCCCTTTTAGGGTCTTTATGTCCATGGCCTGATGCTTATTACCGTCTGAAAAACGGGGTCACTATGTTATTGTTCCCATTTACAGCTGGGAAAATTGAGACACAGACTAAAGGAATATGGCCAAGGTCACACAGCTTGCTTGCAGTGGGGGGAGCCGCTGACCCCAACAGCCTGGTTCTTAACCATGGTTGCTGAATTTACTGGTTGGTTTCTCTGAGGCTGTGGAAGGAACACAGACCCTTGTGTCAGACCCCCAGGGGCCAAATCATGCTTCTGCAGTTTCCTAACACTGAAATTTGCAAAGGAACTTAACCTTGTTGATCCCATTTCCCCATTTTGGAAGGGTATTAGTGCCTACCCAGTAGGGTGCTGAGCAAGGCAAATGGGGTAATAAGCACAGAGCCTCTAGCCCAGGAAGGTGTTAAATAAATATTAGCTGAAGTGAAATTAGGGGTCATAGCGTATTGCTTTTCCTTCAACTCCACTTAAAAAAATATGAATTGCGAGAATTTTTATTTTTTTTAATAAGACTGTTAAGCCCATTAATGGCCCATGAAATGATATTTTCTTATGGCAACCACCATATATAAGTGGCATTAAGTGGAAGCTTCGTGGGTGATTATACGAAGGACCCTAATTATCAAGAGCTATGTTAAAGAAACCGTCCAAAGGAGGAGGGCCATGGAATGAATCACAGTGCGTCTGTGCAAAGGAAACAAATGTGCTAAATGGGTGGTGGTGATAATCAGTGTTCTCCCTGGGAAGAATAACAGCAGGTGAGATTTATTTCAATTTGTCTTTCTGAAAACATATTATGAATGCATTACTTTTATCACAGCCAGAAAAATCTTAAAAAGTGAGGAAAACAGAGTAGGTCAGCCTTGGAAAACTCCTTTTTGGATTATGCAGAAACCACACCATGAGGGGGTCCTGGTTTGGTCTAATTGACGACTAGACAGATACTGAGAACTTGGATGTTGAGGGTCAAGGCTCTTCGCTGTTCTGACTGGGATAGTTTCACTAGCAAGTCCTACCAAGATGGTAAGATCACGTCCCTGAGGAGAGGAGGCAGCCTTAATAGGGACCAGGTTTTCAGGCAGGCTCTTGGGGTGCGCTGTCCTGCCTCACTACCAGAGGTTCCAACCTGAAGGAGTGTGGTGGCATCCCCATCTAAGAGGGTTGGGTCTGATGGTCAGAGCAAGGGTGGAGGGTCAAGGTTGACAGGCAGTGGTGAAGGCCAGCAGGTAAGAGAGACTGTGGCAAATTCAGAGAAGTGGAAATCCTTCGGTAAGTCCCAGGGTGTGGAGACCAGAGAGGGGTCTTATAGGGGAGGAGGCTGGCTGGGCCTGTATGGTATAATAAAAATATATATATTTGGTGTTTGTCCCAGGTTCACAGTACAGAGCTCCTAAAACTCTTAGAATTTCCTGAATGATAGGACTGTTTTTGTTATTCATAATGCACCTCTTTTGACCACACCTGAGTTTATACTAATGAGATAACTCTTGGGGGTCCCTGGATAGCTTCAAGGTGAGGGCTGGTTGCTGGAAAAACCAACTCTGTGATTAGAGGGTTAGAACTTTCGACCCCACCCCCAGACCTCTGGGGAGGAAAGAGGGGCTAGAAATTGAGTTCAATTACTAATAGCCAATGATTTTATCAACCATGCCTGCATAATGAAACTTTGACAAAAATCTCTATATGATGGGTTTTGGGGACCTTTTGATTGGTGAACACAATGATGTGTTGGGAGGTAGTAAGGGCAACATGGAAACTCTGCACTCCCCTCCACCCTATCCCTTGTTCTTCTCATCTCTTCCATTTGGCTATTGCTGACTTGTATTCTTTATAGTAAACCAGTAAACAGAAATGAAGCACTGCACTGAGTTCTGTAAATCCTAGTGAATTATCACACCCAAAGAAGGGGATTGTGGGAAGCCCCCAAATTCATAGTCGGCTTGGCATAAGCATGGGTGGGTAGCCTGGGGTCCCCTCTGTGGCTAGTGTCTGAAGTGGGTGCAGTCTTACGGGACTGAGCCCTCCATCTGTGGGGTCTGTGTTAATTCTGGGTAGTGAGTGTCAGAACTGAGTTGAGCTGTTGGAGACCCAGTTGATGTCAGAGAATTGGAGAATTGGTGGTTGGATAAACAACACGTATTTGGAGTCAGGAGAAAAACCACACAGTCTGCACCAAGCGGGTTGACTAGTAGACCCACCTGGGTACCAAAGTGTGCAGAAGGAATCAAACCAGAAGCCCAAATGCAGAACCAGGGCAAATGGACTCTCCAGGGGGAACATGGTGGTAAAATAAATGAAGAGTCACTCATTGGAAACCAGACTTCAGTCCTATAGCTAAGCTGGTGATGGGATTGAAACCCAGCATTAGCGGAGATGTGCTCAATGCATGACCCCTGATGGCCCGATTTCACATTAGCATCTGGTTCTCTTCCAGCCCCACAGAGAGTGGGTATAGATTCTTGTGCATCTGTGTGATCTGGACTCTTGTTGATTCTTACTTCTTTTCTCACAAATTTGAACGTCTCATAGTTTCCAGAACTCGTCAAGAACCTTCATATCTCCCGGCCTTTTGGTGTGTGCATGAGTGTGCATGAGTGTGCATGAGTGTGCATGTGCGTGCGTGTACATGTGTGCCTGTGGTGCGGGGCAGGGGAAGGGGGACGTGTTTATATCTCTGGTCTCTCTCCTGTGGGCCTTTCTTTCCTAGACCACTTAGTCTTTGATTATTTAACTATACAAGTGTAACTGGGTACGATAAAGGGATCCTTGTCTCCATTTTGGCTGAGAAATCAAAGCTAATGCGGTTGGTGCCAAGAACATTCACAGCCGGGAGTGAAGCATCAGGTCACTTATGCAGGGCTCGCTAAGAGGCTGGAATCTGCTCCGTTACCCTTGGAAACCATACACTCCAGCCTCTAAAGATGCAGGGATTGAGGGTTGGGAGAGGGTTTCTCTGGAGGGAGGGGTTGGAGGGCTGTGCACCCCCACTCTGTCTCCTTTTCACCCCTGCACGTGGTCCTTCCCTCAGGCTGAGTTGGAGGGGCTTCACAGAGATGACTGAGGAGCAGCCTGGTGTGCCCATGACACCATCAGTCCAGGACTCCTAAGGCCCGGTGTGTGTGTCCGGTCTGGGAAGACTTAAGGAGTAAGGCTATAACCAATGGCCTACCTGGAAACAGGGCAAGAGAGGTGGCTGTGATGGTTGGGAGCTGCCTTTACCCCCAGATGGGGAAAGGATGCTTGAGTGTTCCTGCGGGCCAGTGGGGTTACCTGTGGGACCCCTCCCAGAGGGCCAGGAGGAGCTCAGTAGAGAGCCTGGGGGGACCAGAATACCAGAGCCCAGGTTGGAAGCCCAAAGGAGCTACAATCCAAGGTCTTCATCGGGGGGGGGGGATCTTCAGAGCACCCCCTAGAAGTGCCCAGAAGAGAAAAGCCTCTCCTGGGCATTTGCCCATCCAGGGAGAACTGATTCCATCTGTATCCTCCATGCTACACTAAGCCCTTTGCCCCTCATCTCCGTCCTGGCCTTTCCTCCTGAGTCCAGAAGAGCTACTAGGGAATTGGGGAGCAGTGAGCAAGGGATGGAGGAATATCCACCTGAGCCCACCCTGTTACCACAGGCCTGGTTTGTCGCATGGGGAGAGTGTGCCCTAGGACTCTGCTGGGGTTGTGACCGTGACCCTGGATGGGTTGAAATTGTTAGAAATGGGACTGTTGCTCTGACAAAGCCATTGAAGGGCATTTGACTGTCCACAGTGACCACCACAGTGACCGCAGTGACTGGTGATCCTCCGGAACCTGCCCAAGACCCATCCAGAGGCGGGGATGTGGGGGGATGTAGTGGAGAAGAACCAAGTCCTTGTTTGTCTGCAACCTGACATCCCACCCTGTTCAGTGAAATGGTTACCTACAAGCAGGTGTTTCTGTAAGAAACTGTAACTTGCAGGGAAAGCTGGAGTCTACCCGACGTGCACTGCAGACCTGGCCTCTCTCTGCTCTGGCCATGTCACCTGGCTTCTTCCTGAAGGTGTCTTGGGGAGGCTGTGATTTTATGTACATAAATCTCTCACTTCTTTTCTCACTTTCTTGTTTCTCTGTATCTATATCTTTATCCGCATAGGTATAGGATACAAATTATTAAAAATATAGCATATTATATATAATTATAATAACATACATTATTATCATATATGTCATAGGACGGTGATAATACCCTGCAAATCCCTGAGTCCTATTAGTTAACTCCTTTATAGCTCTTAGCTCCAGCAGCCTCTCTCTGTCCCTCATCATCCTTGTCTGGGCCAATAGCATCTCTAGCATTTTGACGCAGATTCCTGTTCTGCAGTCTGACCTCTCCTCTTGGCCATGCAGTCGGCCGGTGGGACAGGCTCCATCTCCAAGTGGGAGCTCTTGTGTCTTGAGGAGGGTGTGCAAATGAGTAACTTCATTGCCACTTCTAAGTGGTGGTGCTCCAATGATTTTAGCAACAACAAAGACATTTTTAAAATCTCAATATGTTTGACTCCTCTCTCTCTCTCTCTGTCTCGGGGAAAGCATTCCTGTTAAAGATTCCTACAGCCCCGACATCATAGAGCTTAAAAAACAGGGGATCAGGATTCAGTGGGAGGGAGGCCTATCCCCAAATCAAGCAGCTCGTTCCTGGCCCAAATCCATGCCACTCTTGGCCCGAGGGAGCACTGACCCCTCTGCGGAGACAATGAGCACCCCCACCTCTCACCTTCCTCAGCCAACTGGAACCTGAGGGCCATCAGCCGAAGCTGTGGGAAGTCTTCCTGCAGCCTCGGGAATGCCTTCTCTCCATGCCCATCTCCACGGGCCCGAGGAGAGCATTATACTTGTCATTATTTCACCGAGAGCGAATCTGATGGAAAATGTGCTGGTGGCTTTGCAGCAACATGGGAGAAGATCATTAAGATGGCTTAAGTGGGCCTTGCAGGGCACTGAAACTCGACACTGAGCTCCCTGCTGGTGATGATGACCCGAAAATGAAGCCGTGACAGCCGATCTGTGGCCATCTGAAGAAGTGCTTCTCTGCATCCAAGCATTCAGCCCGTCATTATCCAGTTGTTAAAGTTCAAATTACTGAGTTTCCCCCCTTCTTTTTCCTTCTGGACTTAGTGCTTGTGTTTAGATGTTACGAGTCAGTTGATTTAAATATCTCTGCTCGGCACTCCATGTAAACAACAAGAGGCCCAGGGATTTATCCTTGGGAATGTCAGGGGAGCAGAGGAAGAGCTAGTCCTCCCTTGTAGGGTGACCTGCCAGGTCTGATGAGGGGTGCTTTGTGCCTGGTTAACTATTTACTTCCTGCACCAGCCTGTAAATCAGGCTCCGTCATCCTTCTGCCCATTCTACCGATGCCCAGGAGGTGCCCGCATCAAGCAGCTAGTTCAGGGCCTGTTAGCTGTGGCTCCAGAGTCCCTGTTTCAACACCGGCACCATTCACTACCTCCAGGAGGGAACTGGAGCTTGTGGTAAGACTCAAGGTGGAGGTTGGCAGCCAGCCGAGCAGAGAGCCTGGGGTCGAGGCACTGAAGGTCAACATTGTAGTTCCGGCATTTGCTGGCTGGACGACCTTGGACAGTTTTGAGCCCCAGCTTCCTCGTATTCAAGATGCACCTTCATTCCATTAACAAACCCATCTGGAGCCCCTGGATGTGCCAGGCATTCTTCTGGGCTCTAGGCATTGGGTGATGGATAGGACAGACACGGTCCTGTCCTCATGAAACAGTGTAGTGAGGGGGGAGCCATAGGGCAAGCAGAAGAAAGAAACAGGATCATTTCAGGTAAGAGACTGAACAGGGTGGATGGTAAAAAGTGTCCTGTGGGAGGAGGCACGTCCTTGGATTGTTGGTTGGTGAGGACCTGTCTCGAAGGTACCATTTGACCTGAGATGGGAATGAGAAGAAGGGGCGGGGTGAGCCCCCGAAAAGCCAGGGAAACAGACATGTGCTAGTTTCCTGGGGCTGCTGGAAAAAATATAGCCTCATGGTTTAAAATAGCACAGACTTACTGTCTTAACAGTTCTGGGTGCCAGAAGTACAAAATCAGCTTCTCTGGGTTCAAGTCGAGGTTTTCGGCAGGGCTCTACTCCCTCCAGAATACTGGAGGGTCTGTTTCCTTGCTTTTCTTGGCTTCTGAGCTGCATTCCTCAGCTCCTGGCCCCTTCTTCCCTCTTCAGAGCATCTTTAGATCTTTCTCGGCTTCTGTCATGTTGCCTTCTCCTCCCTGTGTGTTGTCTTCCCCTGCCTTCCTCCTATACTTATGAACACATGTAGGGCCTGCTGGGATAATCCAGAATAATCTCCCCATTACAGAATCTTTCTCATATTTATAAAGTTCCTCTTGTCATGTAACATCCATAGGTTCCAGGGATTGGGGCTTGAATATTTGGGGGGGGGTCACTCTTCATCCTCCTGCAAAGGCCTTCCAGAAAGAGGGAAGAGCCCACCGAAGGCCCTGACAATAATCCGTGCCCCACAGTGGTCTGTGGTGAGGAGGATGCGAGGTGGTTTTGTAAAGAGCTAGAAGGTTGTTGGTTATATAGTGAGTCCCCCAAAATGTTAGATCTCATAATGTTTACTGGATGGGGACTCCGAGGGCAGAAGGGGCTACATCCGCTGCTGAGGGTGGGAAGGCTGTGGGTTGGAAGAAAGAGGTGTCTGGGGGTCCTAAGTAGTGGCACTGTCCATGTGTGTTGCTCAGGGAGCCCCAGCAAGACTCGGAGATGTTTGCATCTATTCCCAGCCTTCACTGGTTGGCTGCACCACAGGAGCATGGCCCGCCCACCGGCTTCCAGGGGACAAGGAGGGGCAGCCCTGGGAAAGGAGTAAAGGAAGGACAGCAGCTCCGACCCCAGCAAGCTTCTCCCTCCCCAGAGAGCAGCTCCTCTGCTTGGCCCTGGGGTGCTACCTGGTTCCTGGTGGGGGCAGGAATGTGGAGATCGCTTAGACCTGGCAGTGGTTCTGACTGTGGCTTTGGGAAGTCCAGGGAACATTCTTAGGGTTTCTGTGCTCTGTAGTCGAGCTCACAGGCTGGACAAGCAGATGGGAACAGGGCCTAAATCCTGGCCAGAAATAGAGAGGGTGCGTTTTGCTTAACTTTGCCTGGGTTGCTTGGCCAGGGAGGTGAACACCCTCATAGGTGAGGATATGGCAGGCAGGAGTCTAGTTAAGCTGAAAGAATCTCTTTTTGTGTCTGTCTGTGTTTTACAGGTAAGGACCGGGGAGGTCCAGGAGAGGAGAGAGCTGTGTGGGGCCTCCAAACCCGGGTCTGGGGAGGTGGAGTCAAATCTTAGGAACTTTCCATTTCAGTTTGGGGTCTCTCCTTGAGCTCGCTCAGACAGGACTAGCGAGGCAGGACTTGAAAAGCATGACACAAGAAGTGGTCATTGAGGGCTCGTGGATCTAGGGAAGGCAGAGGCGTGGTGAAGTCAGACGGGTGAATTCTGACTCAGGGAGGCAGATCCCTGGAGAGGTGAGCTCGAGCAGTGCTTCCTTTGAAAAGGAATCGTGAACACGAGAGGTTCTGTACAAATTCCACCCTGCACTCTGAGGGAGGACAGAAACAGTAAGGCTTTAACTGCAACTTTAATTTTTTAAGCACTGGGGGTGGGGGGAGGAGGGAAAACGGATAACTCAGTGCCTTTTGGGGAGATGGCAAGGCACTTGGAATTAGGGGTACAGCACTAGAATCGTGGACTCGAATTTGAATCCTGGCTCTGTCCCTATTAGCTGTGCAACTGTGGGAGAGCCCTGTAACTTCTTTGAGCCTCAGTTTTACCATATGTGCAATGGGGATAATATTGCTTCATGGATGGTTGTAAGGATTGAAGGAGGTAATGCACACATTGTACTTGGGATGCAGTAAGTGTGTTCATTTTCTAGGGCTGCTATGCAAATTACTATAAACCGGGTGGCTTAAAAGGGAAGAATTATATCTGGCACAGTTCCGGAGGCTGGAAGTCCAAAATCAAGGTGTTGGCAGAGTCACATTCCCTCTGGAGGATATGGGGAAGGATGCTTCTTGCCTCTTCCTAGTGTCTAGGGCCTCTGGTGGTTCGGGTGTGTCTACTCCGGTCTCTGCTCCATCCTCATATGGCCTTCTCTGTGTGTTCCAAACCTCTCTCTTTCCTTATAAGGACAGCACCCTCCTCTAGTATGGCCTCCATTTGATTCCATCCATAAAGACCCTATTTCCAAAGAAGGTCACATTCACAAGGACCAGGGGTTAGGATGTCAGCATATTGCTTGGCGGGATACCATTCAACCCACACCAGTATGCACTGAATAAAAGGTGTTATTACTATTATAATGCGATTTCCCACCTGAGCTGGAAAGTGCCAACTTTCATAGAGGAAAACACTATAATCCCATATTAAATTCATAGGAAAACACAGCCCATTTGTTCCTTCTATGTCAATTGCACAGTTCAGGCTGAATTCAACTGAAAAAGTCACCCACCAATCATGCATAATACAGAGCATTTGTGAAGTGTTGGGGCAGTTCAGTGAATTCTTTGAAAGGAATGGGCTCAGGTCAGGGTATTTGGCAGCTCCCCGTTGACAACACGGGTTCATATGAAATGTTTCTGTAAGCTGCCGACTCTAAATCCCAACCTCCATTCTGAAGCACCTGGACCTTTAATCATCTCAATTCGGGAACCCTCTCTGAGTGCCTGCCCAATACGACAGCAGGGGCAAATGTCTCTTAGGCGAAGGTTTCTCACTCTTGGCACTATTGACTGCTTGGACTGGATGATTCCTAGTCGTGGGGGCTGTCCTGGGCACTGTAATAGGTTTACAGCACCCCTGGCCTCTACCCACTAGATGCCACCAGCTCTCTCCAATGGGCACAACCAAGATTGTCTTCGGACATTGCCCAATATTCCCTGGATTGCAAAATCACTCTCAGCTGAGAACCAGTGGGTTAGAGGAAGCAAACAAGCAAATGGGAGATGATAGGAGTATGTGGACATTGTCGAGGGAGGGGTAAGCAGGAAGATACTGTAGATGTTGTTTGGCCGTCCTCCAAATTTAATGTCGCACTTGTGAGAATAGATACATTCAGACCCACTAAGTTCTATAGCATTTGTTGGGAAGAACTTGAATTCATGACATGTTTAAGAAATCATTTTTATCCATTCTTCCGACCCTTAATCCAATAAACATTCATTGGGTATCATCTGTGTGGCAGGTACTGTAAACTTTACCCGCAGGGACCTGGAGGTGCCATAGCTCCTGGTGTTACTGACGTGGATGTGCCGAGCTATACAGCGCAAGACTCTGATATCCAGGAACTGTCCCCCCCCCAAAGAAAGAAGAAGAAGAAGAAACCAAAATGTCACTATGTGGGCGGGGGGGGGCGTGTTGAAGGCAGCTGAAGGTGTAGGCACAAGACAAGAAATATTGTGGAGGAGGCATTATGGGCTCTCACTGATGGGGCAGGAGGAACAGGGACATTTTCATAGGAGATACATCATTAAGAAAGGTTTAGAAAGAGATAATCCAGGTGGAGGGAGAGAGGAGAAATTCTAAGCTAAGGGAACCGTCAGTGGAAAGACAAGGAAGCCTTAAGCATCATGGTCTGTTAACAGATCCATTGGAAAAATGAAGTGCCTGATTACCAGAAGCTACAAGCCAGCAGACACAGGCTTCATTCAAGCTGCAAGTGTGTGCTTTTTGGCCCAAAGAGTGTATTCATTCATTCATTCATTCATTCACTCATTTATTCATCCATTCAATTAATTTTACTCATCAGCATTTAAAAATCTAGAGACCTTGTATAAATAATTTATTGATTTCTTTTAAAGAAATGGAAGATCTGGTTAATGAGTGGTGGTATTAATCAGAGAGGGCATTCTTGGTGGGAATTCATATGTAGAAGGACGGAAAGATTTTAAAGATACTTAGTTATTTTAGCAAGTTCTTAGAGAGGCACAAGAGGGAGAAAACATGGAAAATGGGAACAATATGGCTTCTTTTGATTATAGTGAGGGAGCAGGCACAGAGGGGGAAATTGATTAGGTGGAGTCTTGATTTCAATAAAAGCTGAAACTATCCAAAAACATTCCTGGCGGTGGGCACCCTCATGATGACATTATTGTAAAGAAACCACATACAAACGAAGTAATCAGCAGTTAGACGCAGAACCCGTCTATCAGCCTACGTTGGGGAACATCTGGGTCCGAGTTATAGCAGGGTTGTGCCACAGATGAAGAAGGAGGTCAAGAAGGGAATAATTTGAATTGTGAATGAGAAGGGTAACTTGAGCCTACCCATTCAGGATGGAGATTTGGATTGTCTGTATCCTTGTTCCTCCCACGGACTTATTTATTGTAGTGTAGATAATAAGGAATTTAGCTGTGTTCTTATCTTGCTGTTCCTGTTCTGTTCACCAGCAATGCTTTCTGGAAGCAGTGTGTGCTGGTAAATGCCAGAAGCTCACTCATCTGGTAACCTGTGAAAATTCATTGGATTTGGGTGCCATTGCAGATGCCTGTTCCTTAGGATGCTTTCTGTGGCCTCACCATCAGCTAGAGCGTGGAGTGGAGCATAGAGTGTCCGCTACTTGGTCCAGTGGGTAGGTATGTAAGGTGATTACTATAGGGACCCCAGTAACTCCAGTTACTAGTAGGGAGACCCCATGAGCTCAACTGACCCACACTGGAGGGGCATGTGGCTTAATAAGACAGATCCAGCAAAGACTCTTCACACAGGATTGAGTTTCTTAAAGGATGCTGCTTCTAGGCCAGTAATACTCCATTTATTATAGGATCACATTTGAAGTAGGTATGACATTTTCATGGCCCTGGAGGAACCTTGGATAGAAGCTCTAGTTGGTGGAGCAGGAGGTGTAATCCCTGGGGGATGGGAAAAATATCGGTCTCTGTTGGGTTTGATGCAGACCCTTTGAAGCAGACCCCAAGGCAGGGTACCCTCCTTAATGTCCATCACCCAGTTACCCCATCCCCCCACCTCCCTCCCCCCCAGCAACCCTCAGTTTGTTTCCTATGTTTAAGAGTCTCTTATGGTTTGTCTTCCTCTCTGATTTTGTCTTGTTTTATTTTTCCTTTCCTTCCTCCATGCTCCTCCGTTTCCACATATGAGTGAAATAAAATAATAATTGACTTTCTCTGCTTGACTTATTTCACTTAGCATAATCTCCTCCAGTCCCATCCATGTTGATGCAAATGTTGGGTATTCATCCTTTCTGATAGCTATAAGTAATAGTCCATTGTATATAGGGACCACATCTTCTTTATCCATTCGTCTGTTGAAGGGCATCTTGGCTCCTTCTACAGTTTGGATATTGTGGACATTGCTGCTATAAACATTGGGGTGCACGTACCCCTTCGGATCCCTACATTTGTGTCTTTGGGGTAAATACCCAGTAGTGCAGTTGCTGGGTCGTAGAGTAGCTCTATTTTTAACTTCTTGAGGAAGCTCCATACTGTTTTCCAGAGTGGTTGCACCAACTTGCATTCCCACCAGCAGTGTAAGAGGGTTCCCCTTTCTCAGCATCCTCGCCAACATCTGTCGTTTCCTGTTAATTTTAGCCATTCTGATATGATCTCCTTTTTTTTTTTTTTAAGATTTTATTTATTTATTTGAGAGAGAGAAAGAGAGAGAGCACATGAGAAGGGGGGAGGGTCAGAGGGAGAAGCAGACTCCCTGCTGAGCAGGGAGCCTGATGCAGGACTCGATCCCGGGTCTCCAGGATCATGACCTGAGCCGAAGGCAGTCGCTCAACCAACTGAGCCACCCAGGCGCCCGTGATCTCCTTTTTTAATGCTTTCCTTCTCATACTGTCTGGGCCAAGCCAACGAAAGCATGGAAACCGCCAGACTCTCTCTCGCCCTGGCCTATGCTGGAGATAAGCATCTTCTCCCTCTTGTCTGGCCAGCTCACACCCATTCTTGGGGCTCAGTTTCACTTTCCCAGATCCCTGGGGACTGGGGTGGATGCCCTCCTACGTGTTTCAACAACACCATGACTTCCTGTCCTGTAGCTCCCATACTGGATGGTAATGGTCTTCCCAAATGCTTCAGTCCCTGACTCAGCTGGGAGCCCCCTAAGGGCAGGGGTGATGCCTGGCTCTTGGCTGTATCTCCTATGCCCAGCACAGGGCCAAGAACACAGTTGGTGCTCAATATCTACTTAGCAATTGAGTGAACGCATGCATGCGTGAATGACAGCCCTCAGGCCTTACACCTTCAGGCGTGCGATCACAAGGATTACTCCCGGACCTTTATGATTTACAGCCTGGCATTTGACAAAGCTGGCCTTTCACTGTGTCCGGAAGAGCTGACCTCTGCAAACAATCAGACGCTTATTCCAGAAAACTCCGATGGGGCAGGGCAGGGGGCAAAGGCTGAGGGATATTGAGTCTTCAGTTCACAGAGCTTCTCTAGAAATGTTGAGGGCTGCTTGTTACTCGTTCCTAATAAGAAAATAGTCAAGCTCTTATGATCTGAGAATTGTCGTAAAAGTACTAAGCTCTGGTCTAAGAGTTTTGGGAAGGTGGCCCAACCAAATGCGTGGTCCCCTCCTCCAGCCTTTGCATTTCCACATTGGGCAGACCCTGCTCTTGATTCTCCCAGTCTTTATAGAAACAATAAGCGTGTCTTTTAAATTTACTTTCTCCCACAGAAGCTAATTTAATATTTCGAGAGAACAAACAGCCAAGGCCAGCCCTGGATGGTTGTTATTTATATGATCATAAAAAAGATGGATCCAGCTCCTGATATTACTAAATTGTCTTTGGAAAAGGAGCTAGGAGGGACTGAAATGTGTCTCTGCCGTGGTGGGGATAAAAATGAAATTGTCTAAAAGTCCTCCTAGAACGTAGGCCTGGGAGGCTGCTGGCTGCTCTGGGCCAAGAGTGTCCCCTTTGCCTTCGTGGGCACTTTTATGTGACTTGGCTTCCTCTGAAGGTACAGAAGTTGCTTTGCTCCTTTGAGCAACTGCTCAAGGAGTTTCGGCTAGGAATAGATTTTTTTTATTGTTATGATCGAGCTGTATAATAATCCCGAAGAGGCAAGGACAGTAATTGTGTTATGGTTGGTGTGCTGTCCTTCTTAGTCCAGGAAGGACAGGGAAGTTCAAGTCTGCTTTTCTTAATTGTTACCTGCAGGGTATACTTTCTTGCCTGATCTGGCATCTTCCTCTCCTGGCTGCCAGAAGACAGGGGGTTATGAATTCTTAAAGGCTGCTGCCCCTCAGGTAGTAAGAGGTCGGAAGCAGAAGTACACAAGAGCAAGAAGATACACCACAGAAGTTCCTGTCCAGCTCAGAGCCTGGCCATACAGCCTCATCCCAGGCGGTGAGAGACAGATGATTCTTATTATTCACGGTCGTTATATTTTATAAAACCATCGTGGAACACTGACCTAGGGAATGCTGAGACACTGCTCCTTGGGGACACACAGGGTTTGTTTCCCCCAAGCCTCTGGTCCCAACATTTTCATCAGTCAATTAATACGTAACCTTATTTTCTGTGTGTTTCTGTTTATTTATTTTTTTAATTTAATTTAATTTTTATTATGTTATGTTAGTCACCATACAATACATCATTAGTTTTTGATGTGTTGATCCATGATTCATTGTTTGCGTATAACACCCAGTGCTCCATGCCCTCCTTAACACCCATCACCTGGCTAACCCATCCCCCCCCACCCCTCAGTTTGTTTCTGAGTCCATAGTTTCTCATGGCTCATCTCTCCCTCTGATTCCCGCCCCCTTCATTTTCCCCTTCCTTCTCCTAATGTCCTCCATGCTATTCCTTATGTTCCACAAATGAGTGAAACCATATGATAATTGACTTTCTCTGCTTGACTTATTTCACTTAGCATAATCTCCTCCAGTCCCATCCATGTTGATGCAAAAGATGGGTATTCATCCTTTCTGATGGCTGAGTAATATTCCATTGTATATATGGACCACACCTTCTTTATCCATTCATCTGTTGAAGGGCATCTCGGCTCTTTCCACAGTTTGGCTATTGCGGACATTGCTGCTATGAACATTGGGGTGCATATGGCCCTTCTTTTCACTACATCTCTGTCTTTGGGGTAAATACCCAGTAGTATAATTTCTGGGTCATAGGGTAGCTCTATTTTTAATTTTTTGAGGCACTTCCACACTGTTTTCCAAAGTGGCTGTACCAACTTGCATTCCCACCAACAGTGGAAGAGGGTTCCCCTTTCTCCACGACCTCTCCAACATTTGTTGTTTCTTGCCTTGTCAATTTTTGCCATTCTAACTGGTGTAAGGTGGTATCTCAATGTGGTTTTGATTTGAATTTCCCTGATGGCTAATGATGATGAACATTTTTTCATGTGTCTGTTAGCCATTTGTTGTATGTCTGCTTCAGAGAAGTGTCTGTTCATGTCTTCTGCCCATTTTTTGACTTGATTATTTGTTTTTGGGGTGTTGAGTTTGAGAAGTTCTTTATAGATCTTGGATACCAGCCCTTTATCAGTAATGTCATTTGCAAATATCTTCTCCCATTCTGTGGGCTGCCTCTTTGTTTTGTTGACTGTTTCCTTGGATGTGCAGAAGCTTTTTATCTTGATGAAGTCCCAAAATTTCATTTTCGCTTTTGTTTCACTTGCCTTTGGAGATGTGTCTTGAAAGAAGTTGCTGTGGCCGATGTCAAAGAGGTTACTGCCTATGTTCTCCTCTAGGATTTTGATGGATTCCTGTCTCACATTGAGGTCTTTCATCCATTTTGAGTTTATCTTTGTGTATGGTGTTAGAGAATGGTCGAGTTTTATTCTTCTGTATATAGCTGTCCAATTATCCCAGTACCATTTATTGAAGAGACTGTCTTTCTTCCATTGCATGTTTTTTCCTGCTTTGTCGAAGATTATTTGACCATAGAGTCGAGGGTCCATATTGGGCTCTCTATTCTGTTCCATTGATCTATGTGTCTGCTTTTGTGCCAGTACCATGCTGTCTTGGTGATCACAGCTTTGCAATATAGCTTGAAATCAAGCAACGTGATGCCCCCAGCTTTGTTTTTCTTTTTCAACATTTCCTTGGCGATTTGGGATCTTTTCTGATTTCATACAAATTTTAGGATTGTTTGTTCTAGTACTTGAAAAATGTCATTGGAATTTTGATCAGGATGGCATTGAAGGTATAGATTGCTCTGGGTAGCATAGACATTTTAACAATGTTAATTCTTCTGATCCATGAGCATGGAATGTTTTTCCATCTTTTTGTGTCTTCTTCAATTTCTTTCATGAGTGTTCTGTAGTTCCTAGAGTATAGATCCTTTACCTCTTTGGTTAGGTTTATTCCGAGGTATCTTACGGTTTTTGGTGCTATTGTAAATGGAATCTATGCTCTAATTTCTCTTTCTAGAGTTACGTTATAGTTTCTACAGTGTATAAGAAAGCAGCTGATTTCTGTGCATTGATTTTTATCCTGCCACATTATTGAATTGCTGTATGAGTTCTAGTAATTTGGGGGTGGAGTCTTTTGGGTTTTCCACATAAAATATCATGTCATCTGCGAAGAGAGAGTTTGACTTTTTTGCCAGTTTGAATACCTTTTATTTCTTTTTGTTGTCTGATTGCTGTTGCTAGGACTTCTAGTACTATGTTGAACAACAGTGGCGAGAGTGCGCATCCTTGTCGTGTTCCTGATCTTAAGGGAAAGGTTCTCAGCTTTTCCCCATTGAGGATGATATTCGCTGTGGGTTTTTCGTAGATGGATTTTATGAACTTGAGGAAGATTCCCTCTATCCCTATACTCTGAAGAGTTTTAATCAGGAAAGGATGCTGTATTTTGTCAAATGCTTTTTCTGCATCAATTGAGAGGACCATATGGTTCCTCTCTCTCCTCTTATTAATGTGTTCTATCACATTGATTGATTTGCAAATGTTGAACCACGCTTGCATCCTGGGGATAAATCTCACTTGGTCATGGTGGATGATCCTTTTAATGTACTGTTGGATCCTGTTAGCTAGAATTTTGTTGAGATTTTTGGAATCCATATTCATCAGGGATATCAGTCTGAAATTCTCCTTTTTGATGGGGTCTTTGCCTAGTTTGGGAATCAAGGAAATCCTGGCCTCATAGAATGAGTCTGGAAGTTTTCCTTCTGTTTCTATTTTTTGAAACAGCTTCAGCAGAATAGGTGTTATTTCTTCTTTGAATGTTTGGTAGAATTCCCCAGGGAATCCATCAGGCCCTGGACTCTTGTTTTTTGGGAGGTTTTTGATCACTGCTTCAATCTCATTACTGGTTATTGGCCTGTTCAGGTTGTCAATTTCTTCCTGTTTCAGTCTTGGCAGTTTATAGGTTTCTAGGAAGGCATCCATTTCTTCCAGGTTGCTTAATTTATTGGCATATAGTTGTTGATAATAATTTCTAATAATTGTTTCTATTTCCTTGGTGTCAGTCGTGATCTCTCCCCTTTCCTTCATAATTTTTTTAATTTGGGTCCTTTCTCTTTTCTTTTGGATAAGTCTGGCCAGTGGTTTATTGATCTTATTAATTCTTTCAAAGAACAAGCTTCTAGTTTTGTTGATCTGATCTACTGTGTTTCTGGTTTCTAATTCATTGATCTCTGTTCCAATCTTAATTATTTGACATCTAATGCATGGCTTAGGCATGATTTGTTGCTTTTCCTGCAGTTCTCTAACGTGTAAAGTTAGTGAATTCAGGATTTTTCTTTTTTTTTTTTTCTGTTTAAAGATACCTTATTTAATACAGACTTTTGATTCATTAACATCGAACTTACAGCCAACAACACCAGAGCTCACACCGGAATAAAACTGATTTCACACGTGAGGCATAGTGCAGCTTTCTTGCACTTAGGAGCTCCAGACCTCACTTCAGCAGGATGCTTGGGGGCCATTTTCAACAGAAAAATTACCAACGAAAAGCCCCAAAATGCAAAACAAAAAAAACAAAAAAAACCATGACACAAAAATAGGCTTCAAAAAGGACACTTTGTGCAGTTTGAGAGCCGAGATGAGAAGGTAGGATGTTGCCTTCCTCCATCTGGGGACGAGCTCGTTAAATGATTCAGATTATTCGTAGCTTTGTAAGTGTCTAAAAATGACCACGAAAAGTCTACAGGTATTGACTTTGTGGTTACAAATAAACTTTTAACAAAGAAATGAATTTGCAAGTCCAAAGTCTGCAAGTCATGAGGATGAGCTGTCATCCAAAGCTCAACTGAAAAATGTACCTTCCACAAGGGGCCTTGTGTCTTGTCCTACAGAGCGCCCCACTTCCTCCCT
Organism: Mirounga leonina; assembly: GCF_011800145.1. Classification (NCBI taxonomy): domain Eukaryota; kingdom Metazoa; phylum Chordata; class Mammalia; order Carnivora; family Phocidae; genus Mirounga; species Mirounga leonina. The sequence continues at coordinate 74,745,277 of NW_023270415.1, read as the reverse complement.
GCCCTCTTCGCCTCAGGCTGACCCGCAGCACTGCGTCTGTGCCTGGGTTCTGCTTTGTCCCCACAAGCCAACTCGATCAGTCCCCGGTTTTGGGAATCTGCTTCTCTGATTTCATGAGCCTACCTCCCTGTCTAGTTCACCTGCCTACAAAGGGTTGGTCCAGTGAGGACCCTGGCCTTGTCTTGGCCAGTCTTCCTCAGGCCCCAGTGTGGTGGCCTGAGGCTGGGACTAGCTCATAAGACCCAGCAGCCCATCACAGGCTTCACCTCTGACAGCCCACGGCCACAGAGTGTGTGCATGTGTCTCCTGGGCGCCATGGTGGGAAGGCAGGGCCCCTGCCCTGAAGGTGTTCACAGCCCAGAGGGGCAAACAGGTGGTTAAAACGCAACTGATGACGTTGCCATCCAGGGCAGGCCAGGATGCTTCCTTTTTGTCCACATCCCTCCCAGGGAACCCCTCCCCCAGACTTTTGCCAGCACAAATCATTTCTGCTATTTTCTTAAAACCTCTTCCTCCCCGTCATTCTTTTGGGCTTCCCAGCACTCCCCTCACCACCTACACCCGAGTGAATCTCTGTCTGTTTCCCATCAATTGTGCATCCTGTACAGCGTTCAGCCATCTCTGTACGCTCACTGCCACCACTCCCAAGTGCCTTGGTGAGTTATGGCCATTGTCCACCCTGCTCGCTGCAGGATAGCTAGAGAAAGACATGTGAAATGCAAATGTGTCCAGATCCATAATCAATAGAACTCTATATGGGATACACTAAAGGCTGACGTCTCAATGAACAAAGAGACCATTGATGTTTTACTCTCCCAGTCAAGCACTTAGACCTTTAAATGGATCTTAAATGCTTCACATGGCACTCCTCTGACCTCTTTTAAATGTATGCCGTCCTTTTCAATATGGACTGTCTATAGCTATCTTTAGTTTCTGTGAATCCTTTTATAATATTGCTAAGTTAAAAAGGAAATTAATAATTCTTTCACAATAAACCAGAATGCACTAATGTTTCTCCTATGGAAATATTTATGCCTTATATTTCATTTAATTCACATTTTTGTCAGATCGCTAAAATCTTTTTAAGGACTGTTTGTATCTAATATGTAAAGAATACCATATTTTTTTAGGCACTACACATATTCTCTCATTGATTTCTTACAACCTCAAGAGGCATATAGATGAATCAATAGGGTATCAGAGAGGTTAAGTAAGCAGCACATAATTACATAGTAGCTGCTCAACGTCAGAATCCAATTCATACCTGCACAGTTCTGAGAAAAGCAGATGTCAGGGTTCCTTTGGGAATGACAGCGTGGATATGAGGACGTAAGTCTTGCAGAGCCACCCCTTATTCATTGGGAACGAGGATCAGCCTCAAAGTTTTATGTGGTTTGTTAGCATTGTATCACTCGAGGTTCAACTGGAGAAGCAGAATCAATAGGATACAAACACATACATACATACATGTGCACACACATATATAGTAAATATACATATACATTTTATATATATATAGGATATATCACTTATATGTTATATAGGTGTGTTTATGTATATGTATGTTATTGGATACCTGCATATGTGTAACGTGTATCTGCATACAGATTGAAGATACACACCTACACACGGATACATGTATGTACATATGTCTATTGGATGTGAGCATATACATATACTGGGCCCCTGCCCTTTCTGGCACGTGCGTGTGTTGTGTGTGTGTGCGTACCTCTGTGTGTACAAGAGTGTGGACTCCAGTCAGAGAGATGCCAGTTTTGAATCCTGGCTTTTCTGTGGACCAGTGGGTGACTTTGGACAAGTTACCTAACCTCTTGAAGCCTTGCTTTCTTCATGTGAAAAATCAGGCTGATAATAGAACTATCTCAATATATGGGGCGCTTGGGTGGCTCAGTCGGCTAAGCATCTGCCTTCGGCTCAGGTCATGATCCCAGGGGCCTGCAGCGGGCTCTCTGCTCAGCAGGGAGTCTGCTGCTTCCTCTCGCCTCCCCCCTGCTCCTGCTCTCTCTCCTCCTCTCTCTCTCTCAAATAAATAAAATCTTGAAAAAAAAAACCTCTCTCGTTATACTTGCTGTGAGGATTAAGTATGATAATACAAGTGAAATGGTTCAGAGAGTGGCTAGCTTAATAAAATGTGTCATTATCATTATTATTATTATTATTACTATTGTTACTGTTTAAGTATACCCGCCTGCTTTATGTTGCTTATTCACTCAGGAACCGCCTTTTGTTTTGTTTTGTTTTATACCCTCTAAGCTCTACTCACTAGAGTGGGTGCTTAGGATACAAGTAAATATCACCTAATCCTTCTTCCCTCAGGTAACTCCGTGGTCACTTAAACTCCATGGCAGACCTCTGTAGGAGGAATTAGCTTCTTAACTTTCCAAAATAGAGCATTGAGGCCAAGAGCGTTGACAGCTTCTAACTAATCGAAAATGGAGCGGGGATTCCAACCAAGACTTCTGACTGCGGATTCTTTCTTTGAAGTCACATCTAGACTCATTCTAATGGGTTGCAATTTTAATGTTTTACAGTTTCCAAAAGAATTCATATCTATGATCTTAGTTTCAAGTCTTGCCAGAATCTTGATAGAATAGGGTGTGTATTACTTATTCTTCCTGCGGATGAGGGGCCTGAGTCCATGATGGATGCGGGTCCCCCAGGTGGCTGGCTAGCAGACAGTAGAGCCGGGGGGCAATCCGGGACTCTGTGCTGCGCTCTCCTGTGCTGCCTCCACATGGGGTGTCTTGTCCAATGGTCTCCTCTTGAACTTTGGAACCCCTCCTGCGTTAGAACCAAATCTGCTTGTTGATACTTAGCTGTGACCCTCCCCCATTGCTCCATTGTTGGGCTGGGAAGAGAGGTGGGAGAAAGAGCCCCTTCCTCTCCTTCTGCAGGCTCTATTTTGGCCACGCTGACTCATTCCTTGTGGCCTGCTTCTCTTTGCCCAGAGTAGGGAGCCAGAAGAAGTTGATTTCCCCAGCAGCTGTGCATGGAGGGGCCCATTTGGCATCAGTGGACCCCAGGGTACTTCCTCCATCTTCACAGCTCTGCCAAAGAGATTGACATCAATGTAGTTGGCATGGCCTCTCCAAGCCCTCTGGGACGGAGGATGGGGAAGAGCCCTGGGGCTGTGAAAAGTCAGTAATGTCAGGGCAAGAATTGTTCTCTCCGTGGAGTGGGGCTCTATAGGGCAGCTGATGGAAAAACAGATAATATAATGGGGAGGAGATTGCCTCTGGACTTGGGATCCCTTTGGCTTTGGACTCAATCAGCCAGCGGTACCACTGCTTTGTTCAATGGCATGCTGTGGTATCTACTAGAGAAACAGAAGAATCAACACTAATGAACTCTTTTTGATGAGCCAGCAGCTGGATTTGGCAAGAACATGTTAGCATATGAAATCAGGCAGAAGGCTTTCTTTTTTTTTTTTAAACTCTATTTTTTTGTGTGTGAAAATTTGTGAAGCTCTTACAGTTGTGAAGTAAGGGTATCATGTTCATTTTACGTATGATACAGTTTGACAGTAGGGAGGTAGCTGTTTTGCACACCTGTTATTTACTAAGAGATTTATTTATGGTATCATCATTTTATTTTATGAAAGAATTTCTTTTCTTTCTTTTTTTTTTTTTTAAAGATTTTATTTATTTGACAGCGAGAGAGGGAACACAAGCAGTGGGAGTGGGAGAGGGAGAAGCAGGCTTCCCGCGGAGCAGGGAGCCCGATGCGGGGCTCAATCCCAGGACCCTGGGATCATGACCCGAGCTGAAGGCAGACGCTTAACGACTGAGCCACCCAGGTGCCCCTGAAAGAATTTATTTTCAAAGTCATACGTGGTCATGGTTTTAGAAACATTAAGGTTAGGTTAGCCCATTAGGCAGGTAACCTAGATCAGCAAAAGTGCTGATGGAGGGTGAGAAAAATCTAGAACGGATGGTAGAGAAGGGAGACAATGAATATCAACTATGGTCTTAGGTTTAGCTACAGTGGTGGAGACTATAGCTTGTCCGACATCCCACTAACTTTATTCTTTTAAGAAGAATTACTTTTAACATGGAAACAACTTAATGTGAGGCATGGCTGGATCTGAGTGGTGCAGGGCATGGGCTGTTACAGACCCTGTCTGTGCTCAGTCCCACTCCCTCATATCCTTATCCTTATTCCACAAAGGCCAGCCTGACTTCCGGTGGCCAGCATCTGTTTGTCAGAGGTGAAAAATCCCATTCTGCCTAAGAATGGGCTGGACTTTCCTAGGAATTATGTTCTCCCAGAGAAAGCCCTTAAACCATGATTAATGTATGTGGGGGTATATAAACACCTCTACTCCCTTGCCTATTGACCAAGATAATTCTGAGTTTTTCCTTCTATTTTTCCAGAGTTTCTCCTTGGGATGGTCTCTAGTAGCTCACTTTTAACTGGCTTGAAAACACAGTCCTTCCTGGCCCCTCCTTCCCTGTGTCATGCCCCTTCTCTCCTATCTGTGTTCCTTGCAGTAATGATAACTACTTGCTCTTGAATCCATGACATAAAACGGTATTCATCAGACCACAGGGCCAAATCCAGTCTGTCACTTGTTTTTGTAAATAAAGTTTTATTGGCGCACAGCCACATCAATTCCTTTATGTATTATCTAGGGCTCCTTTCATGCTACAAGGATGGAGTAAGTTGAGTGGTTGTGACAGAGATAGTATGGCCTGGAATGGGGCATATCATATATTTACTCTCTTGTCTTTTATGGGGGAAGTTTGCTGACTCCTGGCTTAAATTGTGCTCCTGGGGGCATCCAAACTAAAATAGCATCTGTAGGCCATTGGGTGAAGAAAGTTGAGTATTACTGCAATGTGGATGGGGCAGAATCGTCCAGAGAAGATGACCACGAGAGGAGCAGAGACTTGTAGTGGAGGTGTTTGAGGTCACCATTGAAAGACACACCAGGGGATATACTTACCCCAACCTCAGTTCCCGTTTCTCCTTGGTGAAATAAGAACTATCCTCAAGGGTCCTTTTAAGATCCCACCTGGTTCCACAGCCTCCTCCTAAGATCCTGTCTGCCCTATCTTCCTTTTTACAGCCTCTGTTTCTTCCTTTGTTCTAACTCTCATGGGAATTTCTAGTCTTCTCTTTGATTCAACCACCACACTAAGCTTCCCGAGGGCAGAGATCAGGCCTTGCTGGCTTCGCTAACTCCACTTAGTTGGGAGGGCATGATCCCGTTCACGTAGTGGCTTGGTCAAAGCTTTCTGAATTGAGCATACAAGCTCCCCACCCCCTCTTGCTATTTTTCTTCCTGGCAACCAATGCCATATACACACAAAGCCAGTGGGGCTGGAGGGGTCCCAGCAGGATGGACTCATGATTCCCTTACACCCTTCCTGAGCTAGTTGGCTCAGATGTGCATGAACTTGACCTTCTGACCTTGGATTCATTATCTCTGTGTGCCAGACTCTGAGCCAATCAGTTCTGGGCAGATGGCTCTTCAAAGCCAGTGACTGTGGGATTTGGGGCAGCCATTGCCCAGAGTGTAAGCTTCCTTCCAGCTGATTCTTATTATCCCCATCCTAGCCTATCCGCGAGTGTGAAGTTGTCCTGGCCATTCTCTAAAAAGGCTTCTCCATCTTCAGTAGGTCCTACTGCCAGGCTTTTCCCAAGCCTATGTGATAATGCAAAGATTTAAGTTCATACTTTCCAAAAGGGCAACTTTTCAAATTCATCATGAAGTCTCCTGAAATATGTTAAGTAATGCATTTAGTTCCTGCTGATGGATGAAATGCTGAGGCCATTATCATAATGTAGTGCCTTATTTTTTGGCTGAAAATTATATTGGGTTTTTGACACGAGGAGCCAAGTGGCAAATTGCAATAAACTGCAAGAGAAATCAGTGATAATTCAATAGTCACAGAGGTCCCTTGAGGGAATAGTAACAGTAACAATAATAAAAACAGCCCCCCACTAACTTTCTCATCAGGTTCTGAGACACAGAGTGGGTAATGTTTTGATTACACAGCTGGGCCAGCAGATCAAACCTTGACTCCACCGATGGGCAAACATCAATCACGTTGGCATATCTGATGGAGCCAAAGAGCTGTTGATTTGATGATTGCTTTGTAAAATTTATCATCCCTCCAAGCATGGTCACACATCCTAAATACTGCCACCCCTAGGACCAGTGCGAAGGGCCATGGATGGGTTTTAAACCTAGGGTTTGCCCATTTGTTGTGCAGACATCCACTCTGAACTCTGCATTGGTCACTTTCTCCGGGGGGTGCCTGACAGGGGTGATTTGGAAATAAGTTTCAGAGTTGCTTTAATGCCCAGGTGTATGAATCTAGTCCAAATAGTGGGTAATTTCAGAGTTATTTTGCTGATTGGACTTCTTTCAAATACAGATATGCATCGCATCTCATTCAGCCCAAGTGGGAAGGGAAAGAAAACTGCATTCCAATTGCATAGGTTTTAGGTCTAATCTATAGACCTAGAGTTTATGGTGAGAGAGGAAAGAAATGTATGGAGAGTGGGAACAAAGGTCTAAAGACAGTACGCCCTCACATGCATACACACATATCACAAACATCCACATGTTATACAGACACATAAACAGGTAACCCAGTACACATAATATACACACATAAACACACATTTTTTTTAACACACTGGTTTTTATAATCAAGCAAATGAGACTTTTTTGGGGGGGTATCATTTTAAAAGCGAGACAGATCAGATTCTGCCCGATCAACCGTAAAAAAGACATATTTTTTCCCTTACCACTCCTTTCTCCACACACGCAAATCTGGACATGCTTATTTTCTTGAGATTTTTTATCCTGCTCTCTGCTATACAAGATATTCTTCAAGCCTTCAGATAATCTGGTTTCTTCTGATGTTATAAAGCTCTGCATGATGATGTCCTGTATTTCTCAGTGGTTTGGGTTTCTTATTTTCCCTTGGTTCAGAGGGATGTACCTGTCTCCAAGATCTTTTTGGCCCTGTGGTTCCCACTCTGTCTCCACTTTAGCAGAGCCTATCTTGCCCAGGAGTCTCTACATCATTAGTGGCCACACTAAACCCCCGGGGAACCATTCCTGAGGCTGCCCTTTGGAAATGTATCAGCTACACTGAAGGGAGAAAGAAGTTAAGAGCAGCATGGACACTCCTTTTTCATAGTTTCAGCTGCATTTGATGCCAGTTCTCTCAGATGGTCTATTTACATTTCCAAGCTTGTCAGAGCATTTCTAGTTCAATAAAATGGGAAGAACATGATTTTTTAAAAAATAAAGAAAAATTGAGCCCAGGAATGCCAGTGAATCTCCCCCGAAGGAATCAGCACCAGGTTGTCTAATGGCTCTGTATTTGCCTCTTCTGCTAATGAGCTTTCTGCTCCAGCCAAAGCATCCTCCCGCCCCACCCCTCCCTGGGGCCCTTGGTTTTCTCATCTATAGAAATTGGGAGGTTAGATTGCTAAGGTTTGTCTGAGCTGTATAAAATAATAAAATACATCGAACCTCCAGTGATTCAAATTTGAATTCAGATTAGGTTAACTCATGGTGAGTTTGCCATCCACCAAGACCCGTGGGCAGTCACAGAGGGCTCTGCAGCAGGCACAGGAATGCTCCCTCCCCTTACAGGGCAGGGGGCTATAAATTCACACCAGGCATGCGCACGGAGCGTTTCCCATCAGCCTCCTTCCTTTGCTAAGGAGGTAGGGCTGCCGTGTGGAGTCCATCCAGTGGCTCATGCAGGTCAGTGCTGATGACGGTACGACTGACGTGCCAGATGCCAAAGGTTAGGCTTTCCAAAGACTAGAAACAGGCTGACAGCATCTGTCTCTCCTAAGGGAAAATTGTGATCTCACATGGGAGTTGGGGAAAGAGTCAAGGTTTGATGCAGACAGACCAGGGCTTGAATTGTGGCTCTTTTTTAGCTGTGAGATCTTAGGCAAGTTACTGAGTCTCTCTGAGCCTACAAAAATGACTAGTAACACCTTCTCAATGTCAAAGCTGTGACAATGCTCTGAAGTTCACAGTAGCTCACATCAATGCAAAAATTGCCAGCCCTAGTCCTGCAGATATCACCACTGGAGGGGAAGAAGGTATGTACCCCACCCGGTCTCATCAAGAAGTGTTAGTTTCCTTTCTGACTTGTTGTCATGACCTGCCATAAGCCTGACATCTTCATATTTGTCTAAAATTTGAGAAGTATTTGACATGTTTTTAGTTCTACCTCTTCCAACATCATATACCTTTCTTACCTGCCAGGAAGCCTGTAGATATATTTGTTAAAAAAGTCAGCGGGACGGTGGGGTGGCTCAGTCCATTAAGCATCTGACTCTCGATTTCTGCTTAGGTCTTGATCTCAGGGTTGTGAGTTTGAGCCCAGCATGGAGCCTACTTAAAAAATAAATAAATAAAAAGAAAAAAAAGAAAAGAAAAAAAAAAGCAAAGCGACGTCAGTTGCAGATACTCTCCTTTTTGGTATATGCATTTTTCCTTTTTAACTTCTATTACACTGATCATACATACTTTGTATTGTTAGTACTCTTTTGTAACTTTTTAAGAGATTCTTAATGGATCAGAGAAGTTGCACTTAACACCTAAATGATATTCAACTATATTAGCAATTGCTAATGTTTTGTTACATTTCTTTTAACTCTCTCATATTCTTATTTGTTAAACCATTCTCAAATGAGCAGTGGATATCACACTCTTTGACCCCTGAGTGCTTCAGCATTCTTTTCCTAAAGACCAAAGACATGCTGTTATGTCCCTGCAGTATGATCATAAAATTCAGAAACTTAACACTGATATAATACTATGACCTCATCCACAGCCTATACTCAAATTTTGCTCATTATCCCAATAATGTCATGCATAGCATTTTCCCCCAATGTTGGTTCCAATCCAAGACCACACAGTGATCTATTGCTCCTCTGAGTCTCCTCCCTCGCCTTTACCCTGGAATGATTCCTCAGTCTTTGCTTCTGTCTTTCGTGATTGTGTTAGATTGGGTTGTCCCAGAAGTTGAGGCTGCGACAGAGATTGAACTGCATGTAGATCTTTGGGAGGCAATTCTAAGCAGCATGATTAGGGAGTGGAACAAGGAAGGAAGGAGGTCGATATGGGTGTGTTATCAAGCAAGTAAGTAGTGTGGGCGGCTGAGGCTTCCATTCCAATATGGCGCCCTGGGGGACAGTGTAGAAAGGCGCCCCCAAGTTACCCTAACCAGGACATATGAAAGTGGGAATTCTTATCCTAACCCCCATCTGTTACTGGCTTCAGGCTGCTCCAGGGGTATTAGCTTCTCCAGCGTTTCCAGCTTGCCCCCTGGAGAGTTCCAAATGCAAGCCCTGGAAGGGTGAGTGCCAAGGGCATGTTGGGGGGGGGCGGATGGGCACAGACAGCATCTGCTGCAATTGCACTGTTTTGAAGAGCACGGGGCAGTTTTGTAGAATGTTCCTCAGTTAGGGTTGGCTTTCTTGTTTTCTCTTGTTCAGATTCCAGGGTCCTGTCAGCACATCATATCAGAAGGCTCAGAATGCAATACGTTTCGTAATTGGTGATGTTAACTTTGATCACGTGGTTAAGGTGATATCTGTCAGATTTCTCCACTGTAAAGGGATCTGTTTTCCTTAATAAGTAGAGAATGTCTGAGAAATACTTTGAGACTGTGTAAATATCCTTTCCCCAGTAAACTCCTACCTGATGCTATTAATGCATGTGGTAGTTTATACAATATGGCCCCAAAGTCTTTGAGACTCTTCCCATTCATAGATGGGGTCTACCTCTTTCCCCCTTGACCTGGATGAGGCTATGATGCTTGCCACTAGAGTATCGGGAAAGTGTGTAACCTTAAAGGTCATGCAGGTCTGCCTTGTCCTCTTGGGCTGTTGGCCTCAGGAGAAGTGAGGTGCTCTGTGGGAAGCCTGGCCCCTGCGATTGTCATGCTGCAGGGGCTTTGAGAAAGCACTCTGGTCAACAGCCCAGTCGAGCTGCCAGCCAACAGCCAGTACCAATTGCCACCATGGGAGTGACCCACCTTGGATGATCCAGCCCAATGGAACCCTGAAGATGGCCGAAGCTCCATCTGACACCTGATTGCAACCACACAAGTGACTGCAAGCAAGGATGGCCCAGACAAGTACATCTTGACTTCCTGATCCACAAAATCATGAGCAAAATAGAGTGGTTGTTCAAGCCCCTGAGGTTTGAGATAATTGCTCTGCTCATCCACTGATGATTCTTGCCTGCATCAATTAGTACATCGGTGGCTGCTGAAAGGCAACTTCAATGCTATCATTCTAATTTTATTATTCTTGCTGGTATATCCTTCTTACTGCTATCTTCCTCAAATCCTTTGAGGAATTGCTTCTGCTTATCATATTATTTCTCCAGAAAAAAAGGCCCCTTGAGCTGAGACCAAAACCAAAAAAATGGGAATCTATTTCTTATTAATCACTAACAAATAGTCTAGGGGCTGCAGTGTCCATTTCTTACAATGGCATGGCATTTTTGTTCTTTGCTAAGAATTAATTGTAGATATGCATCAGGAAACATACAGGATCCTAAAAGTGCATTTTTTTTTCTCATCACGCCATACCTTGTCATATCAAATTTATGTCATTTTCTTGATTGGAAAGAAGTTCTTTTGGGCGCCTGGGTGACTCAGTTGGTTAAGCGACTGCCTTCAGCTCAGGTCATGATCCTGGAGTCCCGGGATCGAGTCCCGCATCGGGCTCCCTGCTCGGCAGGGAGTCTGCTTCTCCCTCTCCCACTCCCCCTGCTTGTGTTCCCTCTCTCACTGTGTCTTTCTCTGTCAAATAAATAAATAAAATCTTAAAAAAAAAAAAAAGTTCTTTTGAAAATGGTACTTTCAAAGCACAACAACCTTAAGTAAGGAGAGAGCGAAGTGGCTCTGTCCCTCCTCCTCCACTGTTCCCATTGTGTGTCTGCTGACCCACGATGCTGAGGCTGCCAGACGCAGCCTGACTGTGTCCTTTTCATGTTGTGCGGCTGGCTGTCTTTAGATGGGGCTGGCATGTGAAAGTAACCCCAAGTTATGCTCCCTCGGTGAATTAGGTGGGAGGATGTGTGAAGATGAAAGAGAAGGATTGGACTTTCAAAATCTTTTAGGAACACAAATGAAAATAATAAATCTGGGTCTTAAAATAGCTGATGGGCTAAAATCACTGAAGAATCTCAAGGGGCGGGGGATATTTATCAGCTAGAAGAGGAGCGTGCATATTATTTGGAGCAAACTAAGCATCATCTTCAGGCTCTTCATGTGCAAAAGCCAGGCTTCTGCAGAGGGGCGACTTTTGTGCCTTAACTTCAGTAAGCAGAAGAAGACCTACTTATTTAGGGACCTACTCAGTTTGTTTGGGGAGACGAGACATACACAAATGTGTCGCCCATTCCCTTCTTCCTCTCTCTCCATCTCTCCTTCCTCCACTGTCTGCCTCGGACCAATCACTTACCTTTCTGACACCTCAGTTTCTTCATCAGCAAAGGGGAATGCTGGGAGTGCCTCACTCAGGGTGTTGATTTGAAGACTAGAGGAGACTCCTAAGGTGTGTACCTGGAGCCTGACTGCCACGTGGTACACACTCCATAAAGCCCAGCTCTTTTTTCCGGCTTCCTCCTGTTTTTGCCGGGCTTCTCCCTCTCTGCCTGGGGATTAGCATGTAGCTCCTAGGATCCAGAGTGCCTGGGTTCAAATCCTGCCTCTGGCATGCTAGTGCTGTGGGTCGGGGCAAGTTGCCTAAATCTGCGTGCCTCAGTTATCTTGTCTGTACAGTAGGGTGATAACAGCATTAACCTTGGGGTAAGGATTAAATGAGTTTACACCTATAAAACACCCCTGGGCTGCACCACAGCCTTGACTTAAGGTGTGGGTATTATTATTCCTCTCTTTCTCTATCATCATCATCGCCATCCTCACCATCATCCTCACCATCATCCTCACCATCATTCTCACAGTCACCAGCAGCAGCATCTTCACCATCACCATCATCATCCTCATCACTGTCACCATCATCACCATCACCATCATCCTCACCATAATCACCATCACTACCATCATCACCATCATCACCACCATCACCATCATCACCATCATCACTACCATCATCATCATTATCACCATCATCATCACCATCACTACCATCATCATCATCATTTCCATCATCATCACCATCATCATCATCATCACCATCACCATCATCATCATCATCACCATCACCATCATCATCACCATCACCATCACCATCATCATCACCATCATCATCATCATCATCACTATCATCACCACCATCATCATCACCATCATCATCATCATTTGCATCATCACCATCATCATCACCATCATCATCTCACCATCACCATCATCATCATCATCATCATCTTTTTTGCAGAATATAGGCTCCTAGGGGGCTGAAAGGGTAACTTCATCTACTCTTCCTAAGCCTAAGGGAGGGTTTAGGATGTTTTACTTAAGAGGTGGGTAGTATGATGAGGTACCCCAGAGTGGCCATCCTGACACTTACTGTTAATTTCTGCTTGAATGTCAGCAGATACCCACTCCTAAGGATTCTCTGGGGCACGGCAGGCTGCTGAAGAAAATGAGCTGCCTCCAAACCATGTTCATTAGGGCTTCAGAGCTCTGGTTATATCCTGGATGCCCACATCCTCACATTCCCCCTGTCATCTTCCCTTCTCCCCCAGGAGTGGGGACAGAATGCCCAGGAGGCAGGGTGATGTGGGAGAGAGAAGAGAGAGCAAACGCCTCAGAGAGGCTACACAAGAGAAACACAAGGGGAGTCACAGATGTAAGCCATGTGTGCAATTTCTCATTTTCTAGAAGCCACATTAAAAATAATAAAAAGCAACAGGTAAAATTAATTTTAATAATACATTTTATTTAACCCAATGTACCATCAAAATATTATCAAATCAACTAGTAGTAATATGAAAATTACTAATGAGATTATTTTACATTCTTCTTTTTCTGACGGTGTTTGGAATACAGTGTGTATTTTACACTTGCTGTAAATCTCAGATCAAACCAACCACATCTCAAGTGCTCAGGCACTATGTGTGGCTCAGGGCTACCTTATCCACAGCCCAGATTTAGACTCCACAGTCCTAGGTCCAAATCCTGGTTCCATCCCAGGCTGCTGGGTGACCCCAGGCAAGTTACTTAACGTCTCTGAGCTTCAGTTGCTTCATTTGTGTATCAGCAATAATCTTTGGGAATCTAATTGGGAAGCTTAGAAATAGGAAAAAACCAAGCACAGAAGCTGGCATATAGTAGGTGCTTAATAAATGTTCATTCCTTCCCTCCCTTTGTGTCCCATCTACCTCACTGAGGAGTTCCTGTGAGTAGCAGGAGCGTCGAAGGTTGTCCCTGGACAGAGAGACTATGCAGAATGACGTTTTTTGCCTGTCCACTGTAGTGCATGGCTGTGTTCTCATCCAAGGTGAAGATGCCACCTCCTCCGAGAAGCCTTCCCTGGTTGCTTAGCACTTTCCGTGGTTCGATATTTCCCCATTTATTTGTGTGATCCTTGTTCACGGTTTCTCTCTACCTACTAGAATTCAGCTCCATGAGTGCAGCCCCTTTGTCTGTTGCATTCCTGGCACGTGCGACAGATTTGGTCACCCAGGGGCAGTTGACAGGCACGTGATTGTTGAATGAATGGACACCAGAATAAATGAACACTAGAAAGCCCAGTGTCATTCAAAGGACCCTTCTAGTGTGTGTCTAACATGACTGGATTGTAATACTCTTCAAGAAAGTATGGAGTCCTGCTCCTGATTGGGATTTCGGGACCCTCTGTGTGAGGTGCCCATCTAGCACCGTGAAAACGTGCTGCACTTGGTATGACAGGCTTTGCTACACTTACTCTCAGACCTGAGTGTAGCGCACAAACCCACACTCTCTGCTTATCCGGGTGCCGAAGCTCCTGCACCTCACAGCAGTCTCCTGGCCACCAAGATTTTTTTCTGCTCGTAGGACCTTGTCAGATGGAACCCCTGACTTTCCAGAATGGTGCGCATTCTCTTCCATGTCCCTTCTTTCCCTGAGTTGCTCACCTTGTGGGTGCTGTTCCCATTCCTGCTCATCAAAGAGTTTCAGAAGCTGGCTCTTCCCACCAGGACATTTCACTGCTGCTTTGGCATCAGCACCACCCGATCAGAAGGGTCTCCAGCAGTCGTGGCAGGTCCCACTGGCAAGGCGGTGTTTGGGGTAAATTTCCAATGACAAGCACCGTGATCCCTTCCCGCCTGATCTCCATCCTCATTCCAGGCTCACACGTCCTTGCTCTGCTCTGTTGTCCCAGGGTCCCCCTGAGTGGGCCAAACACTTGGATCTGGATGTCCTAAATGTTAGTCCCCAAACTGAGACTCCAATCAAAGCGTTTCCTTGAAGCCTACCTGCTTCCATCCTCCTTGTGTGCAGCCTCCCCTGGCCCCTACAGACAGTGGTAATGACCCTGCAAGGCTTGGCTTTCCTGCCGGCTTCCTGCTCTCCCACCTGAGCCTCTGGAGGGCGGGGGCCACACCTACCTGTGTCTGGCGCTCAGCCAGCCCTTGATGAACGTTTGTTGAATGCACCATTGAGTATATAAGTGCAAGTTTACCGGATCCTAGCAACAAACCAACAAAACACTGCCTTGTTCGTTTGCAATATTTATAATATTAATGACACCTAACAATGTCAAAGTGCTTATTTTGTGTCAGGTACCATGTGAGTGCTTTAAATCCATTAGCTCCTTTAATTATCAGGACGAGTTTAGGAGGTAGGTCTCTTACAATCCCATTTTACAGATGGGAAAACAGAAGCAAAGAAGGGCAGACTTGCTTCCCCCAGGTCACAGCCTACCTGGTGAGTGGCAGAGCTGGGATTTGAACTCTGGCAGCCTGCTTCCAGAACCTCAGCTCTTCGCTGCCGCAGGAAACCTCCTTTTGTAGTAGCCCCGGAGGGAAAGACTTAACCAGATGTACCAACCACAGGGCACGTTTTGCCATCCTTCAAACCTGCCCTGCAATTGCTCTTTTTATTCTTTGGACTGTTTGTCTGATCTGCAGTTGCAGGAACCATGAGGCTGTCTGCACTCTCGCTCTCCTGTTGCTCAGTTCTCCTTGTTTCTAGAACTGATTTCTGCTCCATCAGGCTCTTTGGACATCCCAACAGAGCTAGAGGTATCTTCCTCTGACCTCCTATAGCAGCGTGCTCTGAGCGTACATTTTACTGGGGGTCTGTGTCTAGATCATTACTTCTTGTCCCAGCAACCTGCCATGTGCAGGTAACAGGCATCATCACCCCTGGAGTGTGTGCTCCTTGTGTTCAGGGTCATGGATTTGCCAACGTTGTTTCTTCAGTGCCACGCACGGTGCCCCATGCCTATGAAAATGCTCTGAGGGAGTGTACTGAGCACAGTTAGTGATAACCAGGGTTGCTCTTAAGAGCAGAGGCAATTTGGTGAATGTCTTAGGATTTCTGGAGCATGGGACAGATTGTTTGTCCTTGACGATTTTCTCTGCCTGGACTCACCGGGCTTGAAATAGTGTCACTCTGGAGGCTTATCTTTGTGAAATAAGTATTTCTTCCTGCAGGTATCCTTGGTAAAACAAAATAGATTTGTGGGAAGAGTAGTGTCTTAAATCTCTAAAATATTTGTGTGACTTGGAGGCAGGCACGCCGTCCGTGCCTGGAGCTCTGGGGACACAAGGGAGAAAGGACGAGAAGCTGGGAAGAGACGTGGGTGTCGCTAAAGCATGCTTCCCTTCATTTCCAATTTCGTCAGGAGTCAGCCTCCATATATATCTCTTTTAGCACTTCTAAGTAGCAACACAAGTCTTCCAGATGGCTGTGGAATTACTTGTAAGGAAGCCGGCAGATTCTTCTTGAAAAAAGAAAATTCTCATTAAAAGTGAATGAAAGCGTGAATTTTCAACACGTCCATTTGAAACTCTAAGAATTTCTAAGCGAATTAGACTCATGTGAAATGAGGCACACTCAAAGCGATCTCAGTCAGCACACTACACACTGACAGCCTGTGTTCTGCTCTGTGTGGGCGCTGCCCGGGGGTGCCAGGGAGGCGGTAATGAAGGAGACAGGGGCCCTGAGCCCCAGCAACTTGCAGTGGCATCCGCAGACCATTAACACGTCTTTGTAGGCAATGGTAGGATCCACCAGTCACTTTCAGCATTTCACAGTCCTAACCGATGTCTTCTTGTGTTCAGCCGTAATCATGGGCAGGAGAACAGAAACACCATCTCTCTGCTCTTGCCAGGAATCAAATTATGTCTGTGTTTGACCACTACTGATCTCATTGGAAGACATTTCATCACTCCATAAGCCATAAGGACGGTTGCAGAAATGGACAGAGAGAACTGTATCTTGCCCAACTTGAGATTCACAAGGAGGAGAGATGGGTAGATTTTCTTGGTGGCGAGTGTTGTAGAGCTCAGATTCCAGATGCCACATCTTTGTCTCTATACGAGATATTCTGGTAAAAAGTCCAGTAGGATGACTGTCGCCTGGATCCCTCAGCTGCCCTGGGGGTCAACTGCAGACAGTCTCCCTCCACATCGAGGGCATCAGAAGTCCCTTGGCTACAGGAGGGCATTCTGTCCATGTGTGGGGCAGGCCAGAGCCAGAGATTAAAGCCCAGGAGCAGCTCTCTAGCAGTGAAGGAGGACAGCTCGTATGGACAGCTGGTGCTTGCCCACCTTTGGGGAACCCACTTCTCAGCTGTCCTTCACAGTCTCCCAGAGAGTCCCTGTAGGATTGAGCCCCCGTCACTCATAGTGGTGACTTGCTCATTAACACTATCGCCGTCGGCTTTCTTCCTGTTGCTCTTTCCCTCCTTTGCTCTTGCACCAGTCTTCCAGGAATCATCTTCCACAATAAGGCATCTGTACCAAATCCCTATCTTAGGGTCGGCGTCTGGGGGAGTGCAAACTTAAGACAGTGCTTCAAAATACTGAGGAGTTAGAAAAATGTCTGGCCAGTGGGCGTGGCTTTTGAAGGTGATGCTGCGTTAGAACCAGGGGCCAAGGGCAAAGCCACTGATGGCCCCAGGATAACAAACCTCACCTCTGAACACAGGGATGCCCGACACGGGGACCCTTGGTAGTGTTAGCTCGTGTAAAGAGCTGCAGTGTCTCCACATGCACCTTCCATCTGGATCACATGTGGGCATTCTGCAGGCAACATGGCCAGTTCTCCTGACCCGCAAAGTTCTCTGGAGTACCACTCTCTCCCTGTCCCCACTGTCGTCTCCTTCTCACGAGGGTGACATGACATATTAGACTGTAAGCACTAAAGAATCAAGGGTCGGCTCTGTTTTTACCCCCCAGTGTATCCTCAGAGGCGCACAGCAAGTGCTCAGTAACTCCTTGTTGCCTATTCCTGGAGCATCAGACTCCCCACAGACAGCATCTCACTTGCGCCTTCCTGGCTACCCCTAACACATAGCATTTGCCAGAGGTGCAGTTAGCCATTAAACCAATTAGACACATTGCCTCCAGCCCAGGGCTTCTCCAAATTTTATTTACTTATTTATTTTTCAAAAGATTTTTATTTATTTATTATTTGAGAGAGCGAGAATGAGAGAGAGTACATGAGAGGGGGGAGGGTCAGAGGGAGAAGCAGGCTCCTTGCTGAGCAGGGAGCCCGATGCGGGACTCGATCCCGGGTCTCCAGGATCATGACCTGAGCCGAAGGCAGTTGCTTTAACTAGCTGAGCCACCCAGGCACCCCGCTTCTCCAAATTTTATTAAGATTTTATTTAAGATTCAGCTAGAGAGCTTGTTGAAACCTAAATCTCTGGGCCCCTGCCAAGAGGTTCCGATTCCAGTGTGTGCCCCGAGAGTTTGCATTTCTAGGAAGCTCCCATGGGGTGCTAGGGACCACACTTTGAGTACTGATGCTCTGGTTTCCTGCCCCGACCTCAGCTGTCCATCCCATGTTTGAGGCTGAGTCGTTTGAGGGTGAAATTCAGTGCTTAGAACCACCAGGGCCTGGGACCAGCTACCGGTTCCCCCTGGCTGTGCCAGAGCCTCTCTGCACCCCACTGCCCGTGTTGGATCCCAGTAGAAGGAATGGGTGGACTTTGATGGGCAGAGATGCACATGCCCTGGTTTTAGAGACTAATCGTTGTGTAATTGTATTTGTTTCCCGGCGCTGCCGTAACAAAATACCACAGACTGTTCTGTTCTGACCTTTCTTTCTTTTTTTTTTTTTTTTTAAGATTTTGTTTATTTATTTGAGAGAGAGAGAATGAGAGAGAGAGAAAGCACATGAGAGGGGGGAGGGTCAGAGGGAGAAGCAGACTCCCTGACAAGCAGGGAGCCCGATGTGGGACTCGATCCAGGGACTCCAAGATCATGACCTGAGCTGAAGGCAGTTGCTTAACCAACTGAGCCACCCAGGCGCCCTGTTCTGACCTTTCTGAGGTTCAGTTTGTATACCCGACGTGCGATTCGTGTTTTCCTTTTCAAAGTTCTTACCTTATTTCAGCCTCATTAATTCTGGAGAGCAGCCAGGTGGTGGTTTTGTCTGAGTAAGGAAGCAGCGCTAGGACGGAGGCAGTACACCCAGCGAGTGGCTAAGCCCGTGAGCCCATCTTCGTCTGTGTCTCTCCTGGAACTGGGGTGATTGGTCCATCCTCACCTCGGAAGCCTATCTTTTACTTGCCTCTGGGTCTCTCCAGAGAGAACTGCTTCCCTCGGGGAGCATTTTGATGTGGTGTCTGATGCCAGGGGCCCTTCTCTGGGCTGAATTTCTAAGAGGATGAATCTTATGGCCCCCTCCTCCGAAGTGTCCAATTCCCTTCATGTAAGACTTTTAGATTGTGGTACTCAAAGGGCCTAAGGGCTCTCCTTGTCCTATCTAGACACTCAGCAGTTTCTCCATTGGCTGCGATGGGTCCCTGAGGCCCGTGTGGCATTGGACCAGGCTGGTGCAATCGAAGGGCTGCTGAGAGCTGCAGGGTCTAAGCTCTGGGTGAGGCCAGTGGAATGACCCTTCTCGTGTCCAAACCCAGTGTTCCTTCCTCCATACATGCATCAGGTGGGACCCAATGTCCTGCTGAATCTGCCTCTGACATCTCTTCTGCAACTTCCTCTGCTTTTCCTTCCTCCCTTCCATCTGCCTCAGCCATAATGTGGGTCATCATCGTGTCTCACTGTGAAATAACCTCTTAGCTAATCTCTCCTCCTTATCATCTAATTCATTCTCCACCCTGTTGGCAAAAGTGACTATAGAATGCAGACCTGTCCTTGATCATTCCTGGGCTTAAACCTTTCAAGGCTCTGTATTAGTTATCTTGCTGTGTAACAAATGATTATAAACGTAGTGGCTTAAATCAACACACATGCATTATCTCATGGTTTATGTGGGTTAGGAATCTGGAGACAGCTTAGCCAGAAATCCCTCTGCTTCAGGGTCTCTCCTAAGGCTGCGATAAAGTTGTTGGTCAGGGATGGGGTCTCAGTTGAAAGCTTGACTAGAGAAAGACCCACTTCCAATTTCCCTCCAATTGCAGCATTCAGTTCCTGCAGGACTGTGTGCCTGAGGGCCTCTGTTCCCTACTGATCCTTGGCCAGAAGCTGCTCTCAGTTTCTTACCAGATGGACCTTTCCCGCATGGCCTCTTATTTCATCAAAGTCAGCAAGGAACAGAGTGTTCTAGCAAGAGGAAAGTCACAATTTTAGATACATCTGAATCATGAGAGTGATATCACATTACCTTTGCTGTATTCTGTTGGTTAGAAAAAAGGTGTTAGGCCACCACACTCGAGAGGAGATCACCCAGGGTTATGATTACCAAGAGGTGGGGGTCATGTGGTCCATCCTACAGTGTGTCCAACATAAGCTCCTGCACAATAAAGCCCAAACCCTCAGCTGGGGCAGAAGAGCTCAGTGGTTCAGAGCAGTGACTATGGCATCAGACAGAATTAAGTTAGGCTCCTGGATTGACCACTTGCTGTGGGACTTTGGGAAGATTTTAAACTTCCTAGGTGTCTGTTTGCTCATCTGTAAAATGGGGATAGCAATACTACCTACCTTATAGTGTTGTGGCAATGATAGAGGGAGGTATTAAAATTCGGAGATGACCAAATCAAGAATAAGAGCCAAATAATGTTAAGGATTATTTTTTATCCTTCCCAAACTCTCAATAATACATGTTACTTTTCCCCGCCAGGCTTCTACTTACCATGTTTTCTCCCTCCCCACGTAGTCCCTTGGGCTCTGGCCCCTATGAGTTATAGGACATTTCCCTAATGTGCTGAGCTCTTGATTGGCAGCATCTTTCCATACTCCTCTCACTGACCAGACCATCATCCCCACTGCCTTCTCTCTCCTCCAGGAATCATCTGAGACAGCTTCTGTCTTGTGAAGGCTTTTATGACCTCAGGATACCCTCACCCCCATACCAACTGTGGTCCCACAGCACTCTCTATTTTGACTGTCTGCTTGTGTTCTCTACTGGACTCTTGAGAACAGGTTCTATGTCTTTCCTTTTTGAATTCTAGCAGAAAGTCTGGATCCTGTAGGTGCTCAGTTTGTGTTTCAGGAAAGAATAAAGTTATGGTAAAAAAAAAAAATTCTATATTCATGATATTGGTGAGGTCATGGGGTGGTTGGGATGATTGAAACTCAGAGAAATTAAGGGATTTGCCCCAGATCACATGGTAAATAAATGCCAGAGCAAGAGGCAAACCCAGGTCTGTTGATTCCATATAGACTGCCCTTTGGAGAGCAAGGAGGTACCAGGGGGCTTTGGGGAATTGCATCTATCACTTCTCTAAACCTCTTTTGTGGGAATAAGGCATTTTGTGAAACAAGAGAACTCTCAGAAAGCTCAAGGCCTCCTTCCTAATTGGTCAGTGATTTGCCTGCTTTTTGAAATAACAAGTGGATGACCTTGTGCCTGGACCATCTGTACTGTTCTGGGAAGTTCTAAGGGAGTATGTCTGCTGGGGCAGACGCAGCTCATGAAAATGGTCAGATTTCCTCTGAATAGCTCAATTATTTCAGTTCTCTGTTGACTAGGAATTAGTAATAAACCTGGAAGAACAGGGAAGGAGAAACAGCTAAGCAGTCTGCTGTCCAGCCCACAAGCAGAATAGCTGAAGTTCATGAGAGATTTTTTTTAAATGACATTAATAAAACTGTTTAATAAGTTAACAAAATAGTTACCTCGTGAATGCTTCAGTTAATGAAAGTAATTTCATGTGTTTTAGAGCTTGATGTTTTTATTTTCTGCCAAATATCACTGGTTTTTAAACGTCTTCAGTTCATCAAAATTTTTCTGTATTCTGTTTTTCTTATTTCATAAATAACATTGTGGCTACCTTCGTGGAACTTCATAAAAAACAAACAGGATAAAACCACATATCCCCATCCCCAGTAAATCAGATTGTCTTTATTTGTCTTTGCTTCTCTCTTTAGCCTCCATTGCGTCCGTCCATCACTTGGACATATTTGTAATTCCAGTGTTGGTATAATTTTATATGAAAAGTCTTTTAGGATTTAGGCCTTTGAGAAGAGGTTTGGTGATGTTTACAACTGTGGTCACAGTGACTCAGTATATTATACTGTGGGACTTTATCCCCTCAACTGGCATGCATGGTTCCCTCTAGGACGGGTACTGGTGGGTGTGGAAGCCAGTGAGAAGTCCAAGTGCCCAGATCGTGATCGCAGTCCTCCCAACTGCTACCATCTGTGCGGTTATAGAATGAGCTGTGTTCCCTACGTGCATTATCTCATTTAATTGTCACAATGGGCATTTTTACAGATGAGGTAAGTGAGGTTCACCAATGTTAAAGTACCTTTTCCGAAGCTCTTTGCTGATTTAAGTGGCCCGATCAGAGAGACTCGGTTCAACCCAAAACTCCACTTCGTGTCTAATGACCTGCCTGGACCTGAGTCACCCCTGCTGGCATTCTCATATCAAATGACCCCCGGCCACTGAAATCAGTCAGTAGTGAGCTATTGATCACCTGCTAGGTGCCAGGCAGTCCTCAAGGTAGTTAGGGCCCTTTTTGTCTGGAGCTGTCACTTCTGTCGTTCCCTTAGGAAAATCAGTTACTGGAACATTTGTATGACAGCTCCTTTGTCCTGGGAATTACCATCCTCTGCCCTCACCATGGGTAGGTGGGCTTTGGAGAGACAAAGGGATCCCTTTGAATATTGAGTTGAGGGTCCCTAAAGGGCCAGAGATTCCAACAAAATTTGAAGATGTTCTCAGTTTACTGGAAAAAGGCAAACAAACAATAACAACCAAGCTTGGACAATTGGAAGCCTTCTTGGGCCCAGGGCTAAGGATACAGGGTTAATAGCTCTGCACCCTTGGGACCTCCATTTCCTTGTCTTTAAAGCGGGAGCAATGCTCAGACTTACTTTAAAGGCCTAATGTGAGGATCAAATTATATATTTAAAGTAGGATGGTGAAAACATCAAGTTTTACATCAAGTACCTTTTGTCTGTCCCAGAGGTCAACAAACTATAGCCCAAGGGCCAAATCCATCCTGCCTGTTTCTGTAAATAAGTTTTATGGGAACACAGCTACACCCACTCCTTGTGAATTGTTTCTGGCCACTTTATACAATGGCAGAGTTGAGTTGTTGCCACAAAGCCAAAAATACTTGACATCTGACTCTTCATGGAAAAAGTTGCCAAGCTCTGCTTTCTATGTTCCTGTTTTTCAACTCATTTACAGAGGGCTGATTTTTTATGGAAGCAATAAAATTAAATAGAGTAACAGATTTTGAGATAAGCTCTTCTGACTCATCTCAACCCTGGTCAATTAGTTTAACAGAGTTGTGATCGAAGACCTAATCCTGTGCTTAGCACCGAGGCTTTGGTCCAGCAGAGCCCCTCGAGGTAGTATGTCTCATGGCAAAGCAGGAGGGTCCTTGAGACAGATCTGAGTTTAGAAACCAAGGCTCTGTCCTATTTTCTTTGTGACTTGGGGCAGATCACTCTCCTCTCTCTTGTCTGTTCTGTTACCTGGAAACATGGGTAATGATGCCCAAGGAGATTTTGCAAGGGATTTATGTAAGAACCTAGAACATTCCTGGAGCATGGCTGGCATCTGGTAAGTGGTGACTGTAATTATTAAGATTATTCTCCCCACCTTGGAGTGAGTGAAGGTTTTGGGAAGTCATATGAAAGTACTCAGCCCTTATGGAAAGCCTCTCGGGGAGTGAGAAACACCTGATCACAGGCAAGAGAGGCGAGACAAGGAACATTCCAAAGAATGAAGTTGGAGAGACCTTTCCCTTGCACAGTGAGGCCTTGGAAAGGTTGAATCAGCAGCACAGGAGTCTTCTGTGAGCTCACCTGGCTGCACAAGGCTCCTGATGGAGAGTGAGCTGGGAGCAGGGGGCAAGAGGAAGGGAGTACATCTCTACTTTTGCAATCCACATAGCTGTAACAGATGTTGGCTTCTGTGAGCTGGAGCCGTGAGCTGCGAGATCCCAATGGAACAGCATGCATGCATTCCTTCCACACATATTTAGAGAGTGCCTTCCGTGTGACAGGCCCTTTGCCGGGCACCTTACCAACAGCAGTGGACGAGGTTTCCACGCTCGGGGCGTATGTTCATGGAGTGGATGTTCCATGCATGAGACACACATAAGGGAGCCGTTATAAGCGAGGGGTGCCTTGAAGGAGAAGTGCACAGGTGCTTTAAGCCTTTGACAAGGGGCCCTCATCTTATTCGGGGATTTGAGGAAGGCCTCACACCTTGAGGAATAAAGTGGTAAGTTAAGATGAAAGGCCCAGTAGGAGTCACCTAGGTGAGCTGAGTGGGCATGAGCATCCCTTACAGACTAAGGGCATATACAACATCAAAGAGAAGGCTGCAAGAAGTTGAGTTGAAAGAAAGCCTCACCAGGAGGAAATGTGTGTGTCTGTGCATGTACATATCCATTTATTTTCAAGATTTGGAAAGAGAGGTGTATGTTCACTTTAAAAGACATTGTTTTCCCAGCCTGAAAGGTTCCAGTTGGTCCAATTTACATAACAAGGCATGTTACCAGATACATTGCAAAACATATATTAATTGAAAAGGTTAATGTTGAAAAGGATTAATTTCTTCTTCCCTAGCAGCAAGGACCTAATTAAATCTTTCCAGAAGCAGATGGACAATTCTGCCCTCCAAATCGAGATATTTATGTAAATATCACTGAGCTAATTGATACTCAGCTGAATCAAAGGAAGGTAAACAATGTGCTTTCATGGTGTCAACAGTTGTGAGTGTGATCTACGGCATTAATGACTTCCTGGAATGAGCTATTATCCAGAGTAAAAGAGATTCTGGGATCTAATTTATTTTCTTAATTATTAGAGTCACATTGAGAGTGAGCCCTGTTTACAGGAAGTATCTGAGTTAGAAGATGGGAATTTTGCCCAGGTCCCTCCTGTTCCAGAGGTGAGAGCCCTCTATGGAGAAGCTGTCCGTCCCCCTGCGTGAGCATTCGACGTATTGAACACAAGGGTTAAAATGAGGGGATCTCCTGTCCTTAAAAGTGACTCCAGTGGGTCAAGGCCACATGGTCTGGGGAAGAGCTCAGACTGAGATTTTAGAGTTCTAAGCCCCGTGCTTGGCTTTTCTACCGTTAGCTATGTTTTTGGTGGGTCACAGTTTCTCAGCTCCCTGGTCTTGTGTAAATGGAGAAATGGCACCTGCTGGCTCATATTCAGGACCATGGATTGGGAAGCAAATAGGAGAGTAGGTAGGAAGTGCATTGTGAGGTATAGAGGACTATGTAAGTGGAAGTTATTATTACAGAGACATTAATATTAGTATTTTGATACATCTCTTTCTTCTCCAGGCCATGCTAGCCTGCAGGTAAAATGGTCACTGCATCCCCCCCTACCCCTCACTGACCACCTTGAGATCCTCAAATCTTTCCCTTCTTCAGGCCTTCTGGAATTCTCTTCCTCCTGCTCCGTGCATGACTGGCTCCTTTTCAATAATGCAGGACTCATCTATAAGGTCTCCTCTCGGAAAGTTCTTAATTCAACCTGTGTGGATGTTCTTCCCTACTTCTTCTCCATTTACCTCATCTTATTTTACCTTCATGTAACTTGGCATCATTTATTTGTGGTAAATTACTTATTTCTTTGCTTTCTTGGTTAATGTCTGCCCTTCTATTAGTCTGTAAATTTATTTCTAGATTTCCCTCCTCAATCCTGTCTCCCCTGACCATGGCTCAGCTGGGGTTTCATACTCTGAGGGGGAAGTTTCCATACTATGAGCATCCTCTGCGGGCTGATTCAATCCTGTCCGCCTCTTTGTTCCTTCCTCTGTGGTAGACTGATGGTGAAGAGCATGCAATTTTGAGGAGAATGCTTTGGGTTCAAACATCTCTGTGTCTCAGTTTCGTTATGTGTAGAGTAGAAATAAACATAACACCTTCATTACTGGGGTATGAGCATGCTTAAAATTGCTCCAGGCACATAATAAGCAATCAGTAAGTGTTGCTCATGATTGCTACTGTCGCTAGTATTATTTGTCTCTTCAGGGAGAGTACTTGGGAGACCTGGCTCCACATCTGGCTCCCGTTCATTCTGCAGAGCCTTCCCTGCTGTGTGCTCCTATCCCCTTCCCCCACAGTTCAGCCAGCCTGCCTTTTGCTTCTTTTTTTTTTTTAAAGATTTTATTTATTTATTCATGACAGACAGACAGAGAGAGAGAGAGAGAGAGGCAGAGGGAGAAGCAGGCTCCCAAGGAGGAGGGAGCCCGATGCGGGACTCGATCCCAGGACCCTGAGATCATGACCTGAGCTGAAGGCAGACGCTTAACCATCTGAGCCACCCAGGCACCCCCCTTTTGCTTCTTTAAAACCATCATAATAAAATAAAATTTAAAAAAATAAAATAAAATAAGACAGACGGGATTCGCCACACCCGTTTGGGAGCCGTGTGCAAGTGATCTCTTTAGGTGGCAGGTGCATTTATTAAACAGAAGGGAGCCATCTAGTATCAAATTGAGATAAAATCGCTGGGTTCCTGTAAGCTCAGTTTGCTACATCTGTTCTTCTTTGCCTAGGAACACCCATCCCTCAATTTTTCTGTCATCTTTTCTGAGTTTCTACTTGTAGACCAAGTCTCAGCATATTCCTCCCCCCACCCCCTTAATTGGCCTTCTCTGCCTCTGATCCACCTGCAAAAAAGACAAACAAGCCCTTTGTTCCTCTCTCTGCCGATGTTCAGAGGGAACTGGGGAGAATTGTAAGTACTTTTCTTGGACTGATGTCACTGCGACCTTGCTGGCATTGAGGAGGCCCACTTGAGGCCCCTGGGCTGGTGTCCAGGAGGGGAAACGTGCTTCGCGCTGAATGTCAGCCATGGTGATTACCATTCTCGGGTCGCACATGGGAAGACTGAGTTCCTGAGAGGTTGTGCCTCTCTGAGGTCAGGCAGCTAGGAAGGGGCAATACCCAGATGGGGACAGTATAACAGGCTGAGAACCAGCAGGTTCACTGGGCCAAGGCTGACTTCCGGTTCCTGTCTGTAGGCACTGGCCGTGGACCTGGGGCAAGTGGCTTAGCCTCTCAGAGCTTTGTAGTTCCCATCTGTCGATTCGTGTGTAACACCACCCTCTGCAAAGTGCCCTTGTGAGGATTCCATTCAATGACCCGTGTGTTTTGCACGATGGCAGAGAGCCCGTCCCAAGGATCTGCCCTACCTGACTCGAGAAACAGTGCTCTTTTTTTTCGTGAGTGCCGGCCATGCCTTACATTTGCTGTTTCCCGTGCAAGCCCACATCCAGCCCTTCCTTCACATGCCTTGTCAGAATCTTGACCTCTGCCCATCAGAATGGCTCACTCTGGGCTCCCATGACCTTTCCCACTATGTTGATGGCAGAGCCTCACTCGCTGTGCTCAGTTTTCTGTCTCCCCAGGGCCTGGGCACGGACTGTCTAAGTCGTTTGCAAGCCGAGTTCTTCACAGTGTGCTTGACAGTATGCAGGGCTGAAGGAAGGGAGCATATCGCCCTGCTCTGAGTTCAGGGGAGCCGACTTTTTGCCATGTGACCTTCAGAGAGCACCGCCACCCCTTTGGAAGCTTCTATTTCTTCCTTTAGCTTCAGTACAAAAATACCACAGAGTGGGTGGCTTAAAGCAGCAGAAATGTACCCTCTCACCGTGCTGAAAGCCAGCTGTCTGAAATCAAGGTGTCGGTAGGGCTGGTTCCTTCTCGAGGCTCTGACGGGGAGTTTCTGCCCTGCCTCTCTCTCTGCCGCGGCTGGTTGCTGACAGTGGTCTCCCCACTGGCCGTGGCCGCACGCCTCCAGTCTCTGCATCTGCTTCACGTGGCCTTCTCCCCGGGCGTGTCTCTCTGTCCAGAGTCCCCCCTACTTCTAAGGACACCAGTCATGGGCTTAGTAGCCACCCATATCTGGTATGACCCCATCTGAGCTGGATTACATCTGCAAAGATCCCGTTTCCAAATAAGTTCAGGTCACAAGGACTGGGGGTTAGGAATGGAACACACGGTTTTATGGGATGCAGTTCAACCCGTAACATAAGGATCATCGACAGTGATAACTATGAGGCCCATCCCTTCATAAATGAGTATGCGTGTCGTGATTTGGTATTTACATGCGTTGCCCCTTTCATTTCTCATAAAGGTTGTATTATCATTCCCAGTTTGCAGATGAGGAAATGAAAGACCTAGAGAGGCGTAGACGCTTGCTCAAGGTCACAGAGACAGAAAACCGTGGAGCCGGGGCGTGGATGTGAGCAGACTGCAGTGCTCACACTTACAAGTTCTGAATCACCAGGGAAGCAACAGCTCCCTTTCAGTGTGAGCGCAACGAGATGACTCATGTGAGGTTTACAGTCTGACGCCTGATGTATGGCCGATGCTCTCCACGATATGAGTTCCATTCAATCTGTGCGGGGTTCCTAACTCTCCTGCATGCCCCCACCCGGCCGCCGCCTCCTCTCTGTCACCCTTGGAGCCCAGATCCCACACTTGACATCTCCCCTCGGGTGTCTAATAGGCATCTCAAACCTGATGCGCCCATAATGGACTTACCGATTTTCCTCTCCAAATCTGCCCCCCACTCTCCTGCCTTCCCTGCCTCAGTCAAGGGCACTGCCGTCCACACAGTTGCTCAGGCCACAAACCTCAGAGTTAGGCTTGCTCCCTCTTTGGCACAGAACCCATCCTCTGTCAGTAGGAAGTCCTGTCCATTTTACTGCAAAATGCACCTCACCACGGTCACGGCAACAGCCCCCACTCGGGCCACCCCATTTTTCACCTTGACAAAAGCAATAGTTCTAACTGGCTTCCCTGCCTCCAGCCAGCTTCTTCTGCAGCCCATTCTCTACACAGGAGCTGACCAAGTCATCTTTTGGTTTTCTTTTTAAAGATTTTATTTATTTATTTGGGAGGGAGAGAGATCGGGTGAGCACACGCATGAGATGGGGGGAAGGGCAGAGGGAGAGGGAGAAGCAGACTCCCCGCTGAGCAAGGAACCCGATGCGGGGCTCAATCCCAGGACCCTGGGATCATGACCTGAGCCGAAGGCAGATGCTTAACCAACTGAGCCACCCAGGCGCCCCCCCAAGTGATCTTTCTAAAGATGACTCGGATAATGCCAGCGTTTCTCTAAAACCTTTCAGTGTCTTCCCATCACACTTGGAGTAAGATCCAAGAGCCATACTGTGGCCACTGCCTGCTCTTAGGCCTCACCTCCTCCAGCCCTCAGTGCTCACTTTTGTCATGCTACCTTTTTACTGTCCCTTGAACATGTAAAGCTCACTTCTATCCCAGAGGCTTTGCAAGAGCTATTCTTTCTGCTTGGAAAGTTCTTTCTCTCGATCCGGTCATCATTCTGCCTTCAATTTGAATACATCCTCAGACTTCAAGTGTGTGAACTTGGTCTTATTGAATGCTTCACCCCTAGGACTTAGAATAGTGCTTGGTATACAGTAGGTACTCAAGAGATATTTGTTGATCTAATGGCATAGAAGAGACGTGAATTCAGACACTACTTTGCATCTTTAGTGCTCAAGGTATGGCACATAAAAGGTCCATGGTAGTGGTTTTTTTGAATGAAGGAAGACATGAATGTTTGGTAGATGTGGGTTGCAGAGTGAGGGAGAAGCCAATGTTTGTGTTCCCCACTCAGCTTTCATGGGGTGGCCTCCACTTTAGAGAAGACCCATGCCCCTAATGTTCTGACATTCTCCTACAGGATGCTCTTTCTAATCCCCTGCTTCATGTCTGCCAGGCTGCATGTCAGCAGTAAGGGACAGGAAAACTGGAAATGGAGCTGCCTTTCCCTCTGGGGAGAAGTTACCATTGGTCTGGCTCCTCTCTCTACTCCTGGCCACAGCCTGGTCGTTCAGCCCTCAGCCAAACAGATGGACAATGGAACTGGCGAAATGAAGATATTCATGTAAATCTCACTGAGCAGAGTGATGCTCAGCTGAACTAAAAAGGGGAACAAGATGGGAACACGATATTAACAGCTGGGAAGATAATTTACCACGTTAACGACTTTTTTTCCTGGCAAGCTGCTCTAGGGAGGACAGAGATCCAGGATCGAATTCATTTTCTCGATCAGTGAAGCTGAATGCAAAGGTGATACCAGGTATATGAAGACTGATAAATCATACAGATCCTAAATCACCTGGCCCGGAAAGGAAAATCCCAGGTGCTCACATCAGTTGCTTTCCCCTGAGGACACAGGCTTTCAGTATGATCTGAATAGTTCTGTGGTTCTCTTTCATCACATTTTTTGAGAGCCTACTGCGTACCACTTTGCTGGGTTTGGCCTGAAAGGATAAAAGGGATGTCGTCACATTTCTTCCACAACCAGAGTCTATCTAACGAGAGTTTTCCCACACATAGCACCAGATTGTGGAGACATTGCTAGAAATGTCCTCAGGAAGAGTTCAGAGGAGAAGGTGGTCAGTTCTTGCACTGGGTTGGGAATCACGTAAGCTTCCTAGAGGAGGTGACACTTAAGAACATTAATAAGACGTGTGCCTGGGTGACTTAGTCAGTTGAGTGCACGACTCTTGGTTTCGGCTCAGGTCATGATCTCGCAGTCATGGGATTGAGCCCCGAGTCGGGTTCCATGCTCAGTGCGGAATCTGCCGCAGATTCTTTCCACTACCCCCTCAAATAAATAAATAAATAAATAAATAAATAAATAAATAAATAAATAAAGTCTTTTAAAAAAGAACATTAATAAGAGTTCAACACAGATGAGCAGGTCAATCTGGGCAGAGGGAACAGAGTAAGAACAGTGGGATGAAGCTCAAACAGCTATGAGTCGTAGGATAACAAGGGCACTTAAGGCTGTAAGAAGCGCACGCAGAGACTGGCCTGGGGTACCCAGAGTCTGGGCATATCAGCCAGAGCAAGCTGGGCTCCCGCCTGCAGTTCCGAGAGCCACTTCACCATCAGGTTTGTGTATACGAAGAAATCTCTGGACTGCATGTGGAGAGTGGATTTGGGCTTAAAATAAAAACAAAAACAGAAACAAACTCAAAACTCAAAACTCAAAACTGGAGGTAGGGAGTAAAATACAGAGGCTGATTAGGTGCCGAGAATGACAGTAGGGCAGCAGTGACAAAGCCTAAGGGGGGGCGGGTGGGGTGCAGCTCCTGCAAGACGCGCTCAGGGGGTGGGGGGGAAGGAAGGAAGAACCTGGCCACCATGGGTGTTCCAGTAGCCGAGAGCCTTGGGAGGACAGGCCTGTTACAGCCGTGGGTGCAACACTCAGTGGAATAAAACGTATTTGTCAAACCTTAAGGAAACCACATTAGTTCTCCCGTTGAAGGAGAGGCTGAAGGCCCGTCTGTTTCCTGAGTTACATGGCAAAAAGTCCTGACGAGGGTGCCTTTCTCCCTCCAGAGTCCCACAGCAGGCCTTCTGCTCTGCCTGCCGTGTCCCCCTCTCCTGGGCCTGGGGACCCTCCAGGCTGCCCCTACACACGGTGTGAGCGCCTCCCTGCCGGCTGCCTTCTCCTGGGAGTCTCTCAGATTTTCACCTTCACTGTGTCCCACATGGAGGAGAGTATCAAGTGTTGGGTCCGCCATGTTTCCTAAACCCCCTTTCCAAGCTTCCCCAAGTCTGGAAGTTTCTATTTCCCGACTACAGTGTGTCTTCCCCTCTGTTCACTATTACCATTCCCTTTTGTATTAGTTTCGTAGGGAGGCCATAACAAAGTACCGGAAACTGGTGGCTTAAAACAACAGAAATTTATTCTATCATGGTTCTGGAGGCCAGAGATCTGAAGTCAAGGTGTGGGCAGGGCCATCCTCTCTGAAGGCTCTTCTTTGTCCATTCATTGCTCCTGGTGGTTGCTAACCATCCTTGGCATCCTCCAGCTTGTAGATCTGTCACTGCAACCTCTGTTCTGTTGTCACATGACCTTATCCCTTGGGGTGTCCCTGCATCCTAATTCCCCTCTTCTTCTGAGGATACCAGTCATTGGATTGGGGCCCACCCATATCTAGTAAGACCTCATTTTCACTTACTTACATCTGCAAAGACTCTCTTTTAAAATAAGCTCATCTTCCCACATAAGGAGGATTAGGACTTGAATTTCTCTTTTGGGGGGACATAATTTTACCCACAACACTTGGGTTGCCAACCTCACTGTCTCTGATAGTCAAATGCAATGGCTTGCCAACGGCTCTCCTTGTCAACAGAAACATTTTGCCTCCAGGTTTGCTTTGACTCTGTTACCATAGGCAACTTTCTAAAGTATGAACCTTGTCTTCTCATTCTCAAGTCTGAATGACCTATCAAGATCATGCATTTGCTTATCTGGCTCTTACTAACCTTTTCAGACTTATTTCTTAAATCCTCTGCTCCAGAGAGGACAAAATACTCACCACTCCATTGGCACCAGCCTCTTTATGTCTCTGGACCTTTGTTTATCCTGTTTTCTCTGTCAGAAATGTTTATCCTGATCCATTTCCCCAACAGTATCTAATCATCCTATACATTTTTGTATAAGCATCAAGTCCGTTACGCACAAGGTGGTATTTATGCTAGGGGTAGAACTGACTCCTTTATTTATTTATTTATTTTTTTAAAATAAGATTTATTTATTTATTTGAGAGAGAGAGAGGGAGTGTGAGTGCTTTAGTAGGGAGGGGCAGAGGGAGAGAATCTTCAAGCAGACTCCTCGCTGAGCGCAGAGCCTGATGCAGGGCTTGATCCCATGACTCATGAGATCATGACCTGAGCTGAAACCAAGAGTCAGTCAGTCGCTCAACCAACTGAGCCACCCAGGTGCCCCCCTGACTCCCCTATTTCTGTGTTTCCATTCATCCCAGGAGAAACTGTTCCCACTAACCACAGCCCATGGTACACATTACCACACTAATGGGCTTCCATATTCACCTCCTCCGCTAGGCAGTGAAAGTCTGGATTTTTGTATCCCTAGTGCCTCTCTCATTATAGTTATTCAATAAATATTTGTCAAATGAATGCATGCCTAAATATTTGAAGGAATAAGCAAACTGAGTATTTAGCCTTATTTTCTAGGAGAAGATATTTCTTGAAACAGGTGGACAAGTTCCTTTTGTCTCATTTCAA
Source organism: Mirounga leonina (assembly GCF_011800145.1). Classification (NCBI taxonomy): domain Eukaryota; kingdom Metazoa; phylum Chordata; class Mammalia; order Carnivora; family Phocidae; genus Mirounga; species Mirounga leonina. The sequence continues at coordinate 74,712,673 of NW_023270415.1, read as the reverse complement.
TATTGTTTAGCACAAACACAACACACACAAAACACAGGAAAATATGCTTTGTCTCAGAATTATTTCACACGGGGACCATGAAGTATGTTGATTCATTTTTCAGCGGGTTCCAGGACATGGGGGAGGTACCTTACAGTATGTTGCAGTGACACCCTTGTACCTGCTATTCATTTATTCATTCATCTATTATGTCCTTCTTTATTTTATCCTCTCATTCCTTATTTCATTTGTAAGACAAACGTTTGTTGAGGATGATAGACTAAAAATAATTGTTTCTGAGGTTGGAGGTAAGGAGGTAAGGAGGTTGGAGGTAAGGTGTAGGCTCTAAGGAGTAAGAAGGTAAGAGCCAGGACCCTGCCATAATGACACTGAAGAGTGACCCGCTGTGGAAGAGGGGCTATGATAGAGCAGAAGGCAGGAGCCCATGGACCACCTGTGTGGATATCATGTAGGCTACTTAAAAATTTATATTTTCTTGTGGTAAGAACACTTAACATGAGATCTACCTTCTTTTTTTTTTTTTTAAGATTACATTTATTTATTTATTTGAGAGAGAGAAAGAGAAAGAGAGAGCACAAGAGGAGGGAGGGTCCGAGGGAGAAGTGGACTCCCCACTGAGCAGGAAGCCTGGACATGGGGCTCAATCCTAGGACTCCAGGATCATGACCTGAGCTGAAGGCAGACGCTTAAACAACTGAGCCACCCAGGCACCCCGAGATCCACCTTCTTAACAGGAATTGAAGTGCACAACAGTATTGTGGACTCAGGGACAGTGCGGTACAGTAGGTCTTTAGAGCGTATTCATCTTCCTTAACTGGAACCTTAAGCCCATTGGTCGGTTACACCCTGTTTATCCCTATCCCCAGCCGCTGCCAACCACCATTCCACTTTTTGATTCTGTGAATTTGACTGCTTTTGATACCTCTTAGGAGATCATATAGTATTTTCCTTTTTAAAAAAATATTTATTTATTTTAGAGGGAAAAAGAGCTTGTGAGCAGGAGGAGGGACAGAGGGGGAGGGAAAAGGGGAGGGAGAGGGAGGGGAAGAGAATCTCAAGCAGACTCCCCGCTGAGCACAGAGATCTATGCAGAGCTCCATCTCAGGACCCTTTGATCATGACCTGAGCCAAAACCAAGAGTCAGATGCTTAACCGAGTGAGCCACCCAGGCACCCCAGTATTTGCCTTTTTGTTACTGGTTTATTGCACTCGGCATGATATCCTCAAGTTTCACCCATGTTAGAGCATATACCAGCATTTCCTTCTTTTTAAAGGCTTGAGGAGTATTGCATTGTATGGGGTACACTAAGCCGCTTTTTAAGCATTCTGATTATTAGTCCAGATGTACTGAAGCAAAACTTCTGGGGATGGGGCTGAGAGATCTCCCTTTCAGTAGTCTTTCCTAGTATTCTCATGCTTGCTTACTTTTGAAAACAACTCATCAATATCACGAGAAATACCCTGCTTGTTAAGATCATTATAAACTCCAGCCTTGTCATAATGAGGTGCAAATAATTACTGGAGGAGTAAACAGATACTATCAAAAAAAAAAAAAAAAAAGAAGAAGCAGGGCTGAACAGGCATTCCAGAGACTAGAGTAGTGGTGCTTTCTGGGAAGGACCAGAGAGAGGGCAGGTTATCTCCATCTGCCATGTCCTTGAAATATCAGAATATAGCAGTGCATTTTATTTTTCTTGTTCACATTGGCATGAGATTTAATTTTATAATTATCTCCACAAGCCATACAATTCTCATGGAAATCAGCCACAAGACAGGGCGTCCTAACTCTCCTGGATGTCTAATTGTATGCACAGGAGGAATGTCATATTTCTCACTGAGGTTAAAATTAACTGGAACAGCCTGTAAGATCTCTCTCTCTCTCCCTCTTTTTTTCTTTTTAATCTAACTTTAAGAAAAATCTCTTTTTTTTCCACTGAATAATTCAAAAATTTTAAATTTGCATGTTTCAAGCTTCTATTGAGCATTTCATTTTCTGCTCCCAATCACATATTTCTAGAGCCCTTTGCAAGTTACCTTCTAGACCATTTTATTTTATTTTATTTCTTTTTAAAGATTTTATTTATTTATCTATTTGAGAGAGAGAGAGGGAGAGAGAGGGGGCAGGGCAGGAGAGGCAGCGGGAGAAGAAGAGAGAATCTTGAGCAGACTCCGCGCTAAGTGCGTGGCCCATCCTGGGGCTCAATCTCACGATCCTGAGATCATGATCTGAGCTGAAAGCAAGAGTCGGTGGCTTAACCAACTTCGCCACCCAGGGGCTCCCCTTCTGGACCATTTTTAAATGAACAAGCTTGAAATGTCGCTAAGCTACAGCATGGCAGAGCATGGAGAATACCAGACTACCAAGCACATAGTTCTAGATGCCGTCTCACTGTCACATTAATCATCCACGTGATCTTGATTTAAGAGTCTTTACTTATCAGATTTGTCTTTGCTCACCTTCCCAGAGGTCCTAACTACCCCCTTGGGATTATGGTAACTCTTATATGACATAATGTGTGTGCTGTGTTTTGTACCTGACATAAGTAGTTGGTTAATAAATATGGATTCCCTTGCATGATAGCTGCATTTCTTTTATGCATTCAGTCCTTTTCAATAGGGGGATTGTAGTTGTAGAAAACTTTTATTGTTCAAAATTCTTTGCTGCTTCAGTGGGTTCAGCAGTTTTGATGATGCTGACAGGTGTGAGGGGGTCTGGGGCAGTGTTTCTAAAAACAAGATCACCTGGGGGATCTTATTAAAATGTAGAGACTGAAGCCAAAGCCTGAGCTTCTGTATTTCTAAAAAGGCCCCAGGTGATGCAGGGCTGCACATCACGGACCGTACTTTCCTCAGAGAGATCTAGGAGGAGGCTGGATGTGTTCTATATGTGGTAGAGACAGGCCAGATGCTTAGGGACCTGTTCATTCCTTGTGGACAGTCAAGGGCGCAGAGTCCCTTGTCATACGCCATATGGCTGGTGTCTGGCCAGTGGAATAAGGGAGGGAGGAGTGGGTTCCTGGTTTAAGATACCCAGTGGTATTCTTCATTGCCTCTCCTTGCTTGTCAATGTGCTGTTTATAAAGGATCCAGTGGAGGATTTCCAGGAGGGTCTAGAGGATGGTAGCACCATAAGAGAGAAGGAGCCGTGATCCCTGAGCCACTCCTTAAAATTCCATTTGCTCCTTGGAATGCCAGAAATAAATTCACTGAGATTTTGGTCATTTGTTACGACAGCTAGTATAACCTCTCTGACTGATACAACAGGCGTGCTATACTACTGACTCCCTTACCCTGGGGGTGAGCTGCCCGGCAGCCAGAATCTGTTGGCCCATTTCCTCCAGCGTCAAACATTCTCCATTCATTCCACTGTGTTGGCCAGATATTAACATTTTTCTGCGTGCCATGACTTGAAAGAGTGGAGAAGCAGTCTCTGTGAAAAGAGTCTGGACTCAAGATTTAGGCAAATCTGGCAATCCATCCGTTATCACCACCTTCCTTGGCCTCAGTGTCCCACTCCACTTACTGTGGCTATTTTATAAGCCACATACTAGAAACCTTCAGTATGCTTGGTCGTGTCAAGGGGAAGTAGATGGTGGTTGATTGTTTTATGGGAGTAGGAGAATCAGCCCAGATGCAGCGTAGTGGATGGCAGAGGCTAAAGAGCAGCCAGAAGACTCATGGGCTTGATTTACAAATGACAAATGAAACTCAATTTGAGGAATCAATTGGGTGTCATGGAATATTTATGGGTCCCCGCTCCTGGCAAGCATTTCATTCAGTGAACCTACCCTCATTTCCTACCCAGCTCCCAGAGCCAGTGCATGATCTCTGTCTCCCTCTCCTTCTCACGATTATGAGCAAGGTTGCTGGCTACTTTCTCATGGGACTTTCCAATTCTCCTTGAATGTTCTGGGATAATGGATTTTGTTGTCAACTATCAGACACCCTGACATTTAGCTGAGTTTCGGTGCCATCCTTGTGGGTGGAATCATTCAGGGACTGTGCTTTATAGATAGAAACATATTTCATAGAAATTGTGGAATTGTAAACTCACAGTGCTGGAAGCGTAGCACCTCTATGCTTGACCTCTTCATTTCACACATGAGGACCCAGGATGGGAAAGTCACCTGCCCAAAATAGTCTTACAATGGGACTAGACCATCTCCTGGTTAACCACAGAATGCAATATCCATTACAATTTCACCTCTTTCTATGGAGAACAAGGGCCACCAATGATGGGGTGGCATTCAGTAGCTGTATCTCCTATAATTCACAGTGTGCCTAGCCAAAAAGATGGTCCATAAACGCTGCTGAAGTTAAAATCACTATACCTTTATCTGTTACAAAGTGGGTCCTCCCAATAAATATCATGAAATATTTAGGGGGAAAGTAAGAAAGAAAATGCATGCCATTAAATATTTAGGGGGAATGTAAGAAAGAAAATGCATGCCATTCAATATTGAGCAGAGAAAGGGGCACAGCTATTCACTGTTGGATTTTTACCAGATAAAGACAGGTTCTCATTTAACTCTATAAAGAGTTAGTACTTTCAAGATTATTCAAAGAGGTAAAGTGGTATCACAAAGCAAAATAAGTAGTAAGGTAGAGGTCACAACCCACAGTAAGATGTTCTGTGAGAATTCTTTTGCATTTTAGGGCTTTGGATTTGAAGATGAGGCTTTGGAAGACACACTCCTCTGTCTACCTATAAAAGCATACCCCATTCAATATTAGGGTTCTTCACTAGTGGGCAAAAGCTGGGAGTTTCTTCCTTTTTTTCTTGGAGAAAGCCAAGCATGCCTCCCTTTGAGGAAGATTCTTTTTGTTGATTGAAAATAAATAATCTTTCCTTATAAGTCTGTGGGAAAATGATAAGCTTGGAAAGAGACCCCAAAGTACTGTAGACAAGGACAAAAGCATGAGAATCTTTAAATTAGAAAAGGTCACTTGGCACTTGGGAAAAGCAGTGGGCTCTTATCCTGGTTTCATCATCTCCCAAATAAAACAATCATATCAGGCAAGTTTTGCAGTTCCTTCCAACTGGAACATACTCTGATTGAAAGTCAAACAGCACAGAGGAGCAGAGGGGAAGGGAGGGAAAACTGAATGAGAAGTCATCAGAGAGGGAGACAAGCCATGAGAGACTCTTAACTGTAGGAAACAAACTGAGGGTTGTTGGAGGGGAGGTGGGTGGGGGGATAGGGTAACTGGGTGATGGGCATTAAGGAGGGCATGTGATGTGATGAGCACTGGGTGTTACATGCAACTAATAAATTATTTAAAAAATTTTTAAAAATTAAAAAAGAATATTTGAACAACAAAAATTAAATAAATAAAAGAAAGTCAATGAGTTAGGTAAGCAGTAGCATAGTAAGATGGGTTTTCATTACTGGCGTCGGGGTCCCACAGACCTGGATTTGATTCCTGCTTCCATTGCTCGAGGAGTAATCTTGGGTAAATTGCTTAACCTCCTTGAATCCTGAATCTCCCTCTTTCATTTTTTCTTAAAATGGAGGGAGAGCATGAGAAAGACCTATCTCGCAAGGTGATTGTACAACCCGATAACAGAAGGTAAATTTCCTAAGTAGGCGTGTGTGAGTACCGCCTATAAATGGCTTGTCCAAAGTCACAGAGTCTACTAGAGGCAGAGCAAGTACTAGAACCCACGTGCTCGGACTTCCAGTGCCTTGAGCTTCACATTATACTTAATTGCTGTTAGGTGATATTAAGGATGTCAGAGGTGACAAAAATAAAAGTGGTAAGACTTGCTGAGGAAATCTTTGCTCACATTCTCAGCTCGGCCTGCCATTTACCTGCTCTGCTTCAAGCCCCAGATGTTGCTCTTTTGTGCTCTTGGTTTACTCCCCTTGCTGGTCTCCCTGTCTCCATTGTCTTCCTTATAATCCATACTCCACCCTGTAGCCAGAGTCATCTTCCTAGAATGAGTCTGATAGGTCACTCCAAAGTGTATGTACCTTCCAGGACTCCCCGTCAGCTAAGAATAAAATCCAAGATCTTTGTCGAGGTGTCTTAGGCAGGGTCTAATGGGGAATATTTGAGTATTGAATACAGAGGGTCTTGAATGCAGGGAATTAGTTACGGAGGTTATCACATTGCTGAGAAGGCAGGCGAGAGACAGAGGCAACCCAGAGGTTGGTGATGGGGGGCAGTGGCACCAGCCCTAGGCCAGAGGGCCAAGGGCAAGAGGAGACAGTGTTACTGGCACTCAGGGACTAAGTAACCTGAAAGCTGGATCCATGATGGGAAGGTGAGTCCTATGATGGAGGGGGGCGTAGAGGAGATAACAGCCATGCCAACCAGCCATATGAAGCAGAGAGGAATGGGGAGAAATCCCCCTGGCTTCCCCCATCTCCTTACTGCTCCCCCCTCCCACCTTTCCCATTGTCTGAGTCTAGCTAGAAACCAGCTGATTCAGGAGCCTGCAGGACCAGCCTCCCTATGATTGAGAGCAGAACAGGAAGGATGAACACTGGGTCTGAGCACGCTTTGGTGTAGGGCCCATGCTATGGTTTATCAGACCCATATCCCACATCTCTGGACTCAGCCTCCAAATCTGTCTGCTATTGGATGCTCCACACCTTTAAACCTGATAAACACTCTTCCAAAATTTTCTCCTCCCAACCACCAAGATATGTAGCAAGCTTCCTCTCAGTTTTCAAGACTGAGAATTTTAAACATCAACTCCTCTTCAAAGACTTCCTTGAACATCGGGAAAGCAACCTGAATGAACTCATCATACTGCACTGAAGTCAGTTTTCATTCACATATGCATCTTATATTTGAAGTCAAAGACTATAATCTTAGTTATCTTGGATCCCCAGCACTGAGCATAGGAACTGGTACATAGGAGATCCTCAACAAGTTTACAGAGGACGAACGAAAGGTGACTGACTTCTCTGATCCAGAGTCAAGATAACTGGACTCAAGAGTAGATTAATTATTTATCTAAATCCAATAACCACCTGAATTTGTCAGCTAGGGCAGCCATAATACAATATCACAGGCTGGGTAGCTTTGACAATAGAAATTAATCTCTCACAGTTCTGGAAGGTGGATGTCTAAGATCAAGGTGCTGGCAGGTTGGTTTTCTCCGGAGGCCTCCATTCTTGGCGTACAAGTGGCTGGCTTCTTGCTATGTCTTCACATGGTCTTTCCTCTTGTATGTACCTCCCTGGTGTCACTACTTGTCAGTCATATTGGAAGAGGGCCCCATGCTTATGACCTCATTTAAACTTCATTATCTCAAAAGACTCTCTCTCTGCCTGTATTCACTTTGGAAGTTTGGGCTTCAATATAGAAGTTTTGGGGGAACACAATTCAGTCCATAGCACTACCCCTCTAAGAAATCTTAAAAGAGACCCAAATGAGTCTTATTAGGAGTCTGTTCTCTGAATGGTAGATCTTTGCCTTGAGGGTGCCCCCTGGCCCAAATGTCGGGAGCTTCCTTTGGCTTCCCACTGTCCACCTGTGCTTGGTCAGAAGACCAAGCCTCCCAGGTCACCCCGTGCTCTGGGTTCCATGGAGGAAAAGTGACCCCTTCCACACTGTTCAGAATTTCGCTGTCTGGCTATTCATTATTTCTTCAGACTTAATAATGATCTCAGCTTGAGATGGGAAAGAATAATGAACCATTCATTCACATTCAAGACACTAATTAAAAAGGCACAGTTTTGTTTTCATGAGTTATGCCTATGACTTAATTATAGCAAGAACATGTAAAAAAAATCTCATTTTGAGGTTTAAAAGCAACTGTAAAAGCACATAGCGGCTGTCTTGCACTTGTGGGAGGATAAGGAAGGAGCAAGTGGAAAGAAGACAGAGTGGGGAGTGGGGATTTGGCTTCTAGGTCCATTTCTCCTTGTAATTGTCTGAGTAATCTCAGGCAAATCACTTCACCTCTCTGGTCCTGTTTTTTTTTCCTAAAGAAAGATGGATAAAGTCTGTCAGACTGTGGGGATCATCTTGACCCTCCGCCGAGTCAGCACTGAAGGATCATAAGCTATGTCAAGTTACTGACTGTTGAAGGAGCCTGGTCCATTTTGGTTGGGGTAGACCATGAATGATGACACTATGGCTGTGTTTAATAATCTGAATGGCTGTCATTTGGAAGCTGGAGAGAATATTATTGGCTGATAAGCCTGCACAAAGTAAATGGGAGCAAGTTATTAAGAGGAAAGGGATTGGCATATACTGGACAGCTTCTTTAAACAGGAACTCTCTAATGATCTTACTCAACGTTTTCACTGGGGGAAGCATTATTTCCCCCATTTTATAGGTGAGGACTATCAGGCTATGAGGGCTGAGGTAACTTACCTAAAAGCACACACCTGGTAACTGAAAAGTGGAGGTTAGAACCCAAGGCAGAGGGATTCTACAGCAGGTGTTCTTTCCATCACAGCATATTGTTCAATGTTACTCAGGTGAGTAGTGGGTAAAAAGAATTTTCTAATAATTCCATCCAAGAATAAAATGGAAAGCTCACAGAATAGTATGTTCAATGCCCTTAGGTACATTGAATCAGACATCTGGTCTACCATGGTCAAGTGTGTTGGAAGGATTAATGCCTCAGCATGTGATGTGGCAGATACTAGCAGGATATTGAATTAGCGTGCTCTCTTTCCTTACCAGTTACTCAGTTAGACCACCCTCTTCCCTTACAAGTTAGGTGAAGCGTGGGACTGAATTCTGGCCAATGAACGTTGGTGGAATTCCAGCTCCAGGCCTGGACCATGAAATCTGCACAAAGCTGCTCACTCTTTCTTTCTTCTGCCTGGTTCCATTGGGAGACTATCAGGGCATGAAGTATGGTCGAGTCTAGATGAAAGGGGCCTAGATTCTCTCCACATCCCTGAACCTGCATGAGAGTGTTTGATGGGCAAGAAATGAAACCTTATCCTGTTAAATCACTGTGATGTGGAGTTGTGGAAAATGGATGTTAGACTGTCTTGCCTGGTACAGATGACCTCTAGTGTCCCTTTACCCTCCACTGTTCTAGGATTCAGTGAAAATAATTATAACATAGAGAAGCCCCAGGCAATGGAAGTAAATGGCTGAGGAAGCAATGGGAAGTGAGGAAGGTAACACTTACTTTTCTCTTTCCATGCCTCAGGCAGATTGTTTGTACCATCTGCCAGACTTCAGTGAAAAATTTCTTTGTAAACATCTTTTCATTTATTAATTCACTAATTTAATTAACAAACATTTGTTGTGTGGAAAGTTCAGGAACTCTGTGCTCTGGAGACTTGAAATACAAAGATGAATGAAGCAGTCATTACTCCCAAGGAGCTGGCGAGACCACAGGCTTTGAAGGGACCCCAGATGACATTCTGTTTAACTTCTTTCCTCTCTTAACATGTGTCCCTGAGCAATCTTATCAGGAAAGGCTTCATTTACAAATTGCACCCCAGTGACTGTCAGGTTTCCATTTTTATCCTTGAACTCTGCAGCTACAAAGGCTTTAGAAAGATAGGGGATAGGAAAGAATGTATCAACATTCAAATTATAGAAACATCAAATGTTTGTTCTTATATAGAAACCTTTTCATTTTCAAAATAAAACTGAGAAAAAGAAGAACGTATGACAACTGTTGTAATCAGCATGGGATCTAGAAGAAGGATGCTGTGAATCAGAAGATGATGCTTAGGAGAGAGAGAAAGATAGCATGATGGACCAGTGAGAGAATTTGGGATTTTAAGTGCTTTGATAGGGAGGACTAGAGTTTCTACTCATCCTGTGTCTAAGAACAGTGCCTATCACATGTCCATAATGAATTATATGAATGAATGCATGCATATATGTATATATATATATATATATCATATACACATGACATACAGATACGTCATACATGACTAACAAATTATAATAAAGTTAAAAGCATGTATTAAATGCATTTATTATTCTAGGTACTGTTTCAAGTACATTTGTCTTGGATCTGCCATATTGAGGCTCCTTTACCACTCTAGCCCAGGTCATATTCTGGTTCTACTTTTATTTTTTTATTTTATTTTTTTTTCTGATTCTACTTTTAAAAATGTCAATGCAACAGAAATCTCATTCTGTTAGGGGAGCAGAGAACAGTAGCAGGATTCTCAATACCCTTTATTTGCTAATAATCACAGTGTGAGGCAATATCGAGATATTACTGGTGCTGTTTCCAGCCTTCACCCTAAAGGTAAGATTCTTCAAAATCTCAAACTTCAATTCCGTAGGCCCTGCCATCCCTTATTTGGTGACCAGGGGGGTAGATGACAGAAGTGTCTCCTACAGTTAAATCTCTGCAGGCTCAACAAGGCTGCTGTCCAAATGGAGTGGGATCTAGGGGACAATTCCCCGCTGTAGCTCTGCCTGAGGACAGAAATAAGGGACTCTAAGTTACATCTCATTCTTTCTCCACTGTCGCCCTCCCCATGTTCCTTCCTCGTCTTACAGGAACGTAATAAACATTAATAATGTTTATTATTGTTAGCAAGTGAGCATGACTTCTAAACAAATATGTTTAGAATATATGTGGTTAATAAGTGTGATAATAAAATCCATAAACATCTATAAGCCTACCTAACAATTTATAAGCCAGAATATTCCCAGTACTGTTGAAACTACCTGTATTGTCCTTTCCTTATATGTCCATCATTCTCTTACTTATTTTAAAATAATTTTATGAACCATAAATGCATTCCTTAAATAGTTTACTTATTTAACATTGTTTAGTTTTTAATTTTTATAAAAAGTAAAATATACTTAAATGTACTCTTTAGTGATTGGCTTTTTTCTCCACTCAACATCTATTCATAAGAGTCACCTTTCTCAAAATGGACTAAAGATGTGAATGTAAGGTCTGAAACTGTAAAACTCCTGGAAGCTTCTTGACACTGTTCTTGGCAATGATGTCTTGGGTATGACCAAAAGCACAGGAAATGAAAGCAAAAATGAACAAGCGGGACCACATCAGATTAAAAAGTTTCTGCACAGCAAAGGAAATATTCAAAACAGTAAAAAAGGCAACCTAAGGAATAGAAGGAAACATTTGCAAATCACTTATCTGAAAAGAGGCTAATACCTAAAATGTACAAGAAATCCCTACAACTCAACAGCAACAACCAAAAAGCAAAAACAAATAACCTAATTAAAAAATGGGCAAAGAGGGGCACCTGGGTGGCTCAGTCATTAAGCGTCTGCCTTTGGCTCAGGTCATGATCCCAGTGTGCTGGGATCGAGCCCCACATTGGGCTCCCTGCGCGGTGGGAAGCCTGCTTCTCCCTCTCCCACTCCCCCTGCTTGTGTTCCTGCTCTCACTCTCTCTCTCTGTCAAATAAATAAATAAAATCTTTAAAAAAAAATGGGCAAAGAGCTTGAACAGTCATTTCTCCAAAGAAGACCTAAGAATGACCACCAGGTATATAAAAAGGTGCCCAGCATCACTCATCATCAGGGAAACACAGATCAAAACCACAGTGAGATATCTCCTCATAACAGTAATGATGGTTATTATAAAAACAAAAACAAAAGATAACCGGTGTTTGCAAGGATGAGACAAGGAAACCCTTCCTTGTACACTGTGGGTGGGAATCTGTATTGGTGAAACCATTAGGGGAGACAATATGGAGTTTCCTCAAAAAATTAAAAATAAAATTACCATGTGTCAAGCAGCCCCACTTCTGAGTATATGTTCAAAATAATTGAAATCAGTATCTCAAAGATATCTGCACTTTCTGTTTATTGCAGCAGTATTCATAATAGTCAAGACACGGAAACAACCTAAATGTCCATCAGCAAATGAATGGATAAAGGAAATGGGTTCTGTACATACAGTAGAATATTATTCTGCCTTAAAAAAAGAAGGAAATGCTTGGGGCACCTGGGTGGCTCAGTCGGTTGGGCGGCTGCCTTCGGCTCAGGTCATGATCCCAGGGTCCTGGGATCGAGCCCCACATTGGGCTCCCTGCTCGGTGGAGAGTCTGCTTCTCCCTCTCCCTCTGCCTGCCTCTCTGCCTACTTGTGCTCTCTCTCTATCTCTCTGTCAAATAAATAAATAAAATCTTAAAAAAAAAAAAAAGAAGGAAATGCTACCATTTGTTTTTTTTTTTTTTTAAAGATTTTATTTATTTATTTGAGAGAGAGAATGAGAGAGAGAGCATGAGAGGGGGGGGGGTCAGAGGGAGAAACAGACTCCCTGCTGAGCAGGGAGCCTGATGCGGGACTCGATCCTGGGACTCCAAGATCATGACCTGAGCCGAAGGCAGTCGCTTAACCAACTGAGCCACCCAGGTGCCCGGAAATGCTACCATTTGTAATAATATGGATGAAATTGAGGACATTTGGTTGAGTGAAATAAGCCAGTCTCAGAAGAACAAATATTGAATGATCCACTGAGATGAGGTATCTAACATGGTCAAATGTATGGAATGGAAGGGAATAGAAGGGGGGTTGCCAGGGGCTGGAGGAGGGGGAAAATAATGGGAAGCTGTTGTTGAAGCAGAATAAAGTTTCATCTATACGAGAAGAATAAGTTGTAGAGATCTGCTGTACAACACGGTCCATAGAGTTAACAACATGGTATTGTGCACTTAAAATTGAGTCAAGATCGATTTCATGATAAGCGTTCTTACCACACATACACAAAAAAGGACACAAGAATGAGCAGAGAGGGCACCAATCTGGCATGGACCTACTGAGTTAAGATTTCTTCCAGAGACCAGGCTCAGCCCTAAAAAAAAAAACTTCAGCAGGGAAGGCACATGCTTATGTGATAATTTATTTATTTGGTCTTATTCCCATTCATCTCCTTCGCAAACACACATTGGCTATTGGCTACATTTTATAATTCACACAGAATTTTCACTTATATTTTCTTATTTTTCCTCTCAACAGTCTTGTGAGCTAGTTAGTTAGGTGCTACAACTTCCATTTCATAGGCTCAGAAAGATTTCATACTTGTCTAATATAGACTTAGTTGATTACAAAGATCTTCCCCAAATTTAGGACCCTCTGTCATAATCTATATGGTGATGTCCCTCTGTTGGCATATAGAACTGAGGGTGTTTGCTGCATAAAATGGTTAATGAATGAGCAGCATTAAAGTAGAAATAAGAATCTGACCTTCACACAGCAAATGAGGACAGAAGCTACAAAAGTGTAGGCAGCAGAATACATTTAGTCAGGAGAGATTATTAAGCAAACCTTGATAGGACCCCAAGTGCATCTTTATATTGCAACATTAATGGTCATCACTACGGCAGCTTTGGGTGTGCACATTTTAGAAGGCTAACTGAGTAAAGATGCTCTGTCCATTGACTCCCATACATGGCCTACTTTTATATGAGTCCCTGATGAACATACTGAATGGATTCTTTACAAAGAGTGTTACAAGTAAGGGTTATTAAAGCAAACACATCCTCCTGGATATTCACACAGCATGCAGGTGAGCTGTGGAGGGGGTTGGGGAGAGAGTTATCATTCATGCAGTATTACTTTATACCAAGTGTTCTGCAAACGTGGTCTTTATGACTATCTGGAAAACTAAATTAAAGACTGTTGTTCCAGAGGATAAACCAGAAACTTACTAAGCTTGGCTTTCCATTCTAGCTCCGACCTTTCTAGGTTTGTGATTTGGGAGAAGTTGCCATGCTGCTCAGGCCTTCTGTTTCCTTGATGTAAAATGAACACCAATGTACATAAATCAGTTGATGTCATTGTTGTCAGTATCCTACAACTGAGATGGTGTGTAAGAAGCTGCTCTGTAAACCCCAAAGTACTATCCTCATGTGTAGAGAAGACTTGATATTGTGTTATTTATTTAGAAACAATGAGAAGGATTATCACTGAAATCAAGCCTTTTTTGTGAACTGCTGAAAAAAGAATGCACAAAATTATAAAGGTCAGTTTAAAAGGCCAGATTTGTACTGAGTGATTTTTTGTAAACTGTGTGTGTTAAACACCAGTTTTAGTATTAGGTGGGAAAGCAAAACAAAATAAGTTTACCCTAAGTTAACTTGAATTAGATTGGAAGTAATTTAAAAAGGAGTGATTTATAAAAACTATGTCTTCTCTGAGAGTTATGTTTTATCACTTTATGTGATTATCTAAAACATGCTTTCCAAAGTTTAACATCTGTACAAACATAGAGGTTTACATTTCAGATGGCTAAAGACAGCTCTGTAATAAAGCAACTTGATAGTAAGGCAGACCCTCTTCTCTGTTTTTACACTGAATGCTAGGAAATACACCACAGAAAAGCTATATGAGTGACAAAAGAACCTTGTTGTAGTTCTTCTTTCCAAGAACTTTGCTCCCTCTCCTTAGTTAGGAGATAAGTTACTTTTTTAAGTCTTGGGATCAAAGAATCAGGGTACTTACTCTGCCTTCGTCACTAAGGATGCACCTACAAATCAGAATCTGAATAAGCAATGCCATTTATCTCCAACTTGTTTGACTTGTGATTATTTTTTAATTCAAGTTGTCACACTTTTACAGGGAGAATTCTATGTCTGACTTTATCTTTTCCCAGGGAGTTAGAGTTAGGATTACCATCACAGCCATCAAAATCATAATCACCGTCTATATCGATTATCTACTGCTGCATAACAAATTATCTCAAAATTTTGTGATTTAAACAATAATAAATATTAATGATATCTTATAGTTTCTGTGAGTCAGCCATTTGGAAGCAACTTAGCTGGGTGGTTCTGGTGAGGTTGCAAGTAAGATGTAGGTTGGGGCTGTAGTTCTTTGAAGACTTGGCTGGGACTGGACTGGGTTCACTTCTACTGTGGTTCACTCATCTGATTGGCACCTTGGTATTGGTCATTGGTAGGAGGCCTCAGTTCCCTATAATGTTGATCTCTTCATAGAGCTGCTTGAGTGTCCTCATGACATGGGGCTGACTTCTCACAGAGTGAACAGTCCAAGAGAGCAAGGTGGCAGTTGCAATCTTTTTCATTGTCCTAATCATGGGAGTCATGCAGAACCATTTCAAAAATACCCTATGGTTATCTGGGCCAGTTCTATTTAATGTGGGAGAAGTCTATTTGAGGGCTTGAAAGCCAGGAGACATGGGTCATTTGGGACCATTTTGGAGGCTGTCAACCACATCATCATAATAAGTTTTCGAATGAAGGAATGACTTAAGAAATGAGAAATACACAAACATTTAAGGAAATGTTCTCTAGACAGATTTTCTTATAGGAGAAGATTATATTTGTAGATCTTCTTTCTTTCACTCCTGACATGCCGTTCTTTGGTTTTAGTTGGAAGGAGGCAACAATAATTTCTATCTAAACTTAATGTCAATTAACACAGTAATTACAAGACAGTAGCTAGTCTCACATGGTAATTGATGATAATTGCTTCCTGCTTTAATTGGTATATAAACAAGACTATGCACTCGGAATCCAAACATTCCTGCAAAAGGAAAAAGAAAATCAAAGAAGAAAATTTGTCGAAGTCATTTGTAAGCTGATAAGAAGCTAACAAATCCAGCCTACATGTCTACAGGCATTAAACAGCTGCTGGCAAGGCTTGACACTTTCTCAGAGCTGGCAAGGATAACGGAGGAAGTGAGAGCACCACGCTGGCTGGTATCAGCTCCAGGGTGCCGCTGAGATGTGTGCCGATGCCCAGCTGTCCACGGCAGTTATGCCAATGTGCTGAAGTGCTTGAAGGTTGCCAATGCAACAGACCAAAGTAGGCGCATCAGTGTAAGATGGGATGATGTCTCTCCCCCGTTGCCACCTGTGCCTTTTGGAAAGATCGGTTCGAAGCAAAATGGGGAGGGGATAAGGGTTAGTGTTGTTTTTGAGAGGAAATGCTCTGGAAATCTATACATCATAGCACCTGAAACCTTGGGGAAGCGTAAGGAAGGGAGACATGTAATTCAGGTACAAATGTTAGCTTCCATTTGCTAGAGAGGGGAAAGGGCCAATGAATGAGGCAGGGGAAACGTCTAGAAACCCAGCTGCATCCTCATAGAACAGTAGGCGGATGGCAGATGGAAATTAATTAATATCAGTATATCCAAGTAGAAAGGAAATAAAAGAAGATATAGAAGAAAGAATGGTTGTCCAAGACTAGAGACTTTGACAAGCTGAGGAGATACAACATCTTGAGGGTGGCGGGCAGAGGTAGGTATTGTCCCTATGCCCTTGGGACCATGGGCTTCAGCAACATCAATAGCAGTCTCTGCTCAGAAATCCATTGAAGATGATCCCTCAGTGGGAACAAACATGGGAACTGGAGGAAAAAAATACGCTAAGAAGTTGGTATCTCAGATCCAGATAATTCCAACCAGGAAGAAAGCCAACAATCATTGGGACACAGAGCAGAGGGCTGCTCACAAGAGACTGTGGAGGTGATTTTACAACAGTAAGTTGGAGTGCTTATTCAGTTCTACACTAGGGATGCCAGACACAGCTCAGAGGGGGAACAGAGCTTCAGTTTTCTGAAGATGTAAGATGGGAAGGAAAGGCACCTCCAGTAAGATCTGCAGACTAGGGATGCCACCATTGTAAAATTTGAAACTTTGCTAAATAATCAACAATCTCTCCAGTGCTACTCTCTGGAAGGCGAAAAAGTGAGCATAGGTGGATCCCTCCCTGAGATGGCAAATGGTGCCCTAACATGGTTCATTATGGAACCAGGGAGATCACTCCCAGTTGTGTTTTGTGTCATAGGTCAGGATCCCTGGACAGCCTATCATAAGACTGAGCAACAACCTGGCCAGGATGAATCGAGAAAGGATCCCCTTTTCTCCTCGCTTTATCTCTTTCCTCTTCGTTGGCTATGGTTCTTAGGTTCTGGAAACATCATTTTGCTTGGCAAAACTGCCCTAAAACTGGGGATATACTTATTTTCTAAATTTCATGGGTGTGGGGCCCAGACTGTGACAACCCTATGCATTCAGTTAACAGTTTGGACTCTTGATTCATGAAGCTCAGTGAGATTTTTTTGTTATGGTCTTGAATGAGCAGATCCATTAATGAACAGCCCAGGCTGAACTCCCAAAGGGGACTCAATGCTACCTCCACTTCTGAATGAATATCTAGTCTGAGATTGAGCATAATATAGCAGAAGTGAGACTTTAGATTCTTTTCACTTTCTCTTGATCAAGTTAATGTTAGTTGCTATAACAAGCAAACCCTAGACTTTTGACATGAAATACTATTTGTGGTGGTGATGTAGCGGCTGCTCCATACAGGCATGGGGGGAGCCCAGGTTGAAGGAGACTTGGGTAACTTGGGTCAGTCCCCAGCAGGTAGAGGGGAGAAGTGAGAGAGACAATGGAAGATCATGCCCAGGCTTTTGTGAGCCTGGCCTGGAAGCGGGGGCACATATCACTTCTGTCCCTATTTCATTGGCCAGAACTCAATTATTTGGCCACATTTAGATGAAGGGGAGCCTGGGCAGTGTAATTGGCAACCACTTCCAAATAATAACAATATATTATGAAAGGGGAGTTTGAATCTCTAATGGGCAGCTTTGCCATAGTCTAGAGACGGTTAGCTAAAAAAGGCAAGATAATTTGATTTGGGCTTTTAATTCCTTTAGACATTATTTCTTCAGATTTATATTGCAAAGGATTTTATCTTGGGAGTTTAGTCTTTTTTTTGCAAATATGATAATGGAAGTGGTTTTATTCAACTTTAGGACATTTCTAGGTGATTGGTTTTAAGTTATCAGAGCATCTTCCCGATACTCTTAAATCGTATCACAGAACCTCCAGTAAGCTCTACTGGACAATTTGCCTGAATGCAATTAAAGGGAAGGCAGAGCATTAGGGGTATATTTTCAGTTTACGTGCAAAGTTTTTCAAGTTCTGTAATGAATGGATTGCTCATACTATTTCAGAACCTTTTGGGGGCAAAATCAAAACTACACATCTGTAGTTCCAGAGGGCTGCTCCGTGGAACAGTGGCTGATGTTGGAGGTGAGGTCTTCCCTTGAAGGGCATAGCTTCACTCCTGGTAGGGGTAAGATTGAAAATCAAACCTGAATGGATTAAGAGAGCCCAGCGTAGGGCATGTTAGGGATCATTTGTTTCTCCCTCCTTCCTTTTGCTTTTAGAAGTCTTTGATGGAATGAGCACTGGGTGTTATATGCAACTGATGAATCAATAAGTTCTACCTCTGAAACTAATAATACACTATACATTAATTAAGAAAAAAAAAAAAAAGAAGCCTTCCCTAAGGCAGTTCTGCTGGTCCCAGTGGCCCTTACTCACCGAACACTGGGTTGAGGGACCCTGGTCTTATCTCTCCTTTCCATGGGTACACCTGTAAAGAGAAAGCATCCCAATGGGCACGCTTTAGTAAAGTGCATTGTGCAGTAAGGGCCTGTGTTTGGGGGGAGGGAAGCTTCAGTTCAGAGGAGTATCATTAGGCTTGTTTGATCATACAGTTTAGCCATGTCCTCCTGCCTAATTTTCTCTGGTGATAAAGCTGACATTGTGATTTCCATCTGCCTGACTCCATATGACCATATGTCAGTTGGTTTGAACTTGAGGGATGTTATTTTTTGACCCCATCAAATCCACAACTGTAGACTGGATTGGAATCCTGGCACTCCTGTTTACAATCTATGTAGCATTGAGAAATTTGTATGGTCTCTTTGAGCTTTGGTTTCCTGCCTAGTAAGTAGGGGAAATAATGATCTCTTTACAGTAGTGGTGTGAGAAGGAGATACGATCATGGCTATAATATGCTCTGTACAGCACCTGGCACACAGTAAGGACTCGACAAATTATATCTTTTATTATTATGACATTTTTTCCAGAGCGGTCTTATATCATGTGTGTGTTGCATATATAGTTCTGGGAAATAATTAGCTTTTCCTTTTCCTTTTGGTTATTCATGGTGACATAATAATCCATACCTGTGTTATCTTCAAGTACCAGAAATTACAAATTCAATGAGGACAGTGACAGCAGGCTCAGAAAGATGGCAGGACTGGGAAAAGGTTTTCCCATATTTTAAGATACATTTAAGCTGGGCAACTTTCCAACCACACCCCACCCTGCACAATAAAAATAAGCACACTCATCCAAATGGTCCCCTCATGCCTACTCTTTCAGGTTTTGCCCTGTCATCCTTCTGTCCTTTTCATTTACAGGTTTGTCTGCTTTTGTCCAACTCTGATCTTAATGGGGACCGAATCTATCTTGAAATCTTTGAGCTGTGGGCACTAGCCTACAACCGTTGGGACACAGTAGGCTCTCAGCAAGTGTCAGTTACACTGAGACATCTTTCATCCTCTCGTAACACCTGCATACATCAGAAGTCCTCAGACTGCTTCTCTGCAACACGTACCCGAGGAATAAGATAAGGCTCCATCAGCACCTGGTGATTTTATTTTACTTATTTTTACTTTTTTAATTTTGTAAAGATTTTATTTATTCATTTGACAGAGAGAGACACAGCGAGAGAGGGAACACAAGCAGGGGGAGTGGGAGGGGGAGAAGCAGGCTTCCCGCGGAGCAGGGAGCCTGACGCGGGGCTTGATCCCAGGACCCTGAGCCGAAGGCAGACACTTAACGACTGAGCCACCCAGGCGCCCCAGCACCTGGTGATTTTAATGGGAATGGAAAACTTCCCGAGGGAAGGTATTTTAGTAAAATCTGTGGCTGGCCCAGTGGGAGGAAGAGAGGGAGGTAGTTTGAGTCAAAGCTCCATGGATGATCCAGTTCTGCTCTCCTCTGCCCAACTGAGAATTACAGTGTCTCATTTGTTCAACCCTGAGTCCCTAGAGCCTAGCACAGGTCTGCAGTATCTATTTATTGAATGAATAAGTGTTTTCCAAATGTTGAAGAGAAATGGAGACGTGGATAGGGTCTGGGTGGTGGAGATAAGATGAAGAAAAATCATGTATTGATCATTGACACGGTAGCACTATTAGATAAGCCATCTTCAAGCATCTCATCTTACACTATGAAGTAGTAGATTAGCTGTCAATTTTTTTGGTAGACCCTCTTTATCAAGTTGAGGAACTTCTTTTCTATACTTTGTGAGAGTTTTTGTTTTATATCACGAATGGGTGTTGAATTATGTAAAAGCCCGTGGATTCAATTTACTAACATTTTGTTAAGGATTTATATATCCATATACCTAAGGGATATTGGTCTGTGATCTTTTCTTCTAATGATATCTTTGTCTGGTTTGGGTGTGAAGGTTATACTGGTTTCCTAAAACAAGTTGGCACAAGTTCCCTTCTTTTCTATTTTTTCTGGGAGGGATTGTGTAGAATTGGGGTTAATTCTTCTTGAAACATTTGGTAAATTTCTTTTAGTAAAAGATCTAGGCCTGAGCATTTCTTCTCAGTAGTTTGAATTCAACTTCCTTAATAGTTATAGGGCTATGCAACTGATGAATCCCTGAATTCTACCTCTGAAACTAATAAAAAAATAGGCTATTCAAATTATCTATTTCATGTTGGGTAAGATGGGTTAGTTTGTGCTTTTTGAGTCATATTTTGTCTACATTGTCAAATTGGTTTGAGCAGAGTTCATAGTATTTTCTTACCTTTTGTTGTCTGCAGGGTCTATAGTAATATCCTTCTTTTATTCCCGATATTAATATATTGTGTCTTCTCTCTCTTTTTTCTTGTTTCTCCCATGTGTTTATTTATTTATTATATTGAAGTGTAATTATTTATTTATTTATTTATTTTTATTCTTATGTTAATCCCCATACATTACATCATTAGTTTTAGATGAAGTGTACCATGATTCATTGTTGGTGCATACACCCAGTGCTCCATGCAGAATGTGTCCTCCTCAATACCCACCACCAGGCTAACCCATCCTCCCACCCCCTTCCCCTCTAGAACCCTCAGTTTGTTTTTCAGAGTCCATCGTCTCTCATGGTTCGTCTACCCCTCCGATTTCCCCCGCTTCATTCTTCCCCTCCC
>NW_023270415.1:74647651-74686757 GCF_011800145.1 Mirounga leonina | reverse complement strand
GCACTGTTGGTGGGAATGCAAGCTGGTGCAGCCACTCTGGAAAACTGTATGGAGGTTCCTCAAAAAGTTGAAAATAGAGCTACCATATGATCCAGCAATTGCACTACTGGGTATTTACCCCAAAGATACAAAAGTAGGGATCCGAAGGGGTACGTGCACCCCGATGTTTATAGCAGCAATGTGCACAATAGCCAAACTGTGGAAAGAGCCAAGATGTCCATCGACAGATGAATGGATAAAGAAGAAGTGGTATATATATACAATGGAATATTATGCAGCCATCAAAAGGAATGAGATCTTGCCATTTGCAACGACGTGGATGGAATTGGAGGGTATTATGTTGAGTGAAATAAGTCAAACAGAGAAAGACATGTATCATATGACCTCACTGATATGAGGAATTCTTAATCTCAGGAAACAAACTGAGGGTTGTTGGAGTGGGGGGTGGGGTGGGAGGGATAGGGTGACTGGGTGATAGACACTGGGGAGGGTATGTGCTCTGGTAAGCGCTGTGAATTGTGCAAGACTGTTGAATCTCAGATCTGTACCTCTGAAACAAATAATGCAATATATGTTAAGAAAAAAAAAAAGAAGAAGAAGAAGGTAGCGGGAGGGGAAGAATGAAGCGGGGGAAATCGGAGGGGTAGACGAACCATGAGAGACGATGGACTCTGAAAAACAAACTGAGGGTTCTAGAGGGGAGGTGGGTGCGAGGATGGGTTAGCCTGGTGGTGGGTATTGAGGAGGGCACATTCTGCATGGAGCACTGGGTGTTATGCATAAACAATGAATCATGGAACACTTCATCTAAAGCTAATGATGTAATGTATGGGGATTAACATAAGAATAAAAAAATAAATAAATAAATGTTCCAATTTTGTGCTCCACGGCTCTATCACTTGCCAGAAGCGGCCGATGGAGGCCCCTCCCCCGCTGTCTATCCTCCCGAATATCGCCTCAGATTCACTTCTCCACACGTCCTACCTTCCAGAAAGTGGTCGCCTTTCTGTTCAGAGAGTTGTTGCTTTTCTTTTCTTCGATCTCCTGTTGAGTTTGTAGGTGTTCAGAATGGTTTGATCCCTATCCAGCTGAATTCCTGAGAGGAGACGAAATCCAGGTCTCCTACTCCTCTGCCATGTTGCTCGCAGCATTCCATATTGAAGTGTAATTAACATATGGTGTTCTGTGAGTTTCAGGTGTATGCTGTAATGATTCAGCACTTCCATACATCACCCAGTGCTTATCACGACAAATGCACTCCTTAATCCCCTTCACCTATTTCTCCCACACCCCACCCACCTCCCCTCTGCAACCACCTGGTTGTTCTCTGTAGTTGAGAGTCTTTGTTTTTCTTTGTCACTCATGCTAGAGGTTTGTCAATCAAAAGAAACCAGCTTTCTGGTTCATTGATTGGCTCATTGCTTTTTTGTTCTAAATTTTATAAATCCTGACCCTTTGTTATTTCCTTCCTTTTGCCTACTTTGAGTTTTTTTTTTTTTTAAGTTTCTTGGAGTGAGAACTTAGATTATTGATTTGAGATTTTTCCTCTTTACTAATGTAAACATTCACTGCTATAAATTTTCCTCTCAGTACTGCTCTGAGACCCATATATTTTTATATGTAGTATTTTCACTTTTATCCTATTCAAGGTATTTTATTCTCTTGAGACTTCCTTTTTCATCCACAGATTATTTAGAAGTGGGTTGCTTGGTTTTCAGTGTTTGAAAATTCAGTGTTTAAAATTTTCCTGTTACTTTACTTTTATTGATTTCTAGCTTGATTCTATTTCTGTCAGAAAACATAATTTGCATGACTTAAATTATTTAAATTTGTTGAATTTTGTTTTATAGCCCACAGTATGCTCTACCTTCATATATATTCTGTGGGCACATAAGAAAAATGTGATTCTGCTGGTGTTAGCTGGAATTTTGTATGCATGTCGATTGTATCCTGTTGGTTGATGGTATTGTTGACTTCTATATCTTTGCTAATTTTTGTGTAATCGTTCCATCAGTTGTTGAGAGAGTGGTGTTAAAATCTCCAATGATCATTTTGGATTTGTCTGTTTCACCTTTCAGTTCTATCGTCTTTGGCTTCATATATTTTTCATCTTTATTGTTTGGTGCACATACATTTAGGATTGTTATGTCTTCTTGGTGGACTTACCCTTTTATCATTGTATAAAGTCCCTCTCTGTCTCTGTTAACTCCTTGACTTTATGTAATGTTAATATAGCAACTTCTGCTCTTTTGTTGTTAATGTTTCCAGGGTATATCTTTTTCTATTCTTTTGGTTTCAACCTGTGTAAATCATTGTATTTAAAGTGATTTTGCATAGCAGCATATAGTTGAGTCATGTTTCTTTTTTAATCCACTCTCCTAATCTCTTTATTTTAATTGTTATATTTAGACATTTTACATTTAATGTAATTATTATTATGTTAAGTTTCAAGTTTGCCATTTTACTTTTTGTTTTCTGTTTGTTCTATTTATTTATTTATTTATTTGCTTCTTTTCTTTTTCTTGACCCTTTGTGGGTTTCTTGAACATTTTTTAGGGTTCTAGTTTTGATTTAGCTGTAATACTTTTGAGTCTGTATCTTTGTGTAGTTATTTCAATGTTTGCCTAGGTGTTACACTGTATATACATGATTTATCATAATCTGAGGGTGTCAACAGTTCACCAGTTTGGGTGAAATGTAGAAATCTTACCTGTCCTTATGTCCCTCTATCCTCCCTCCTTTATAATATAATCATCTTAGGTATTTCCTCTGTATACATTGAGAACTACATCAAGCAGTGTTACAATGTTTGCTCGAGACATCAAACATAATTTAGAAAACTCAAGAGGAGAAAGTCTGTTGTATTTGCTGACACTTTTGCTCTTTCTGTGTTTCTATCTTCTTCCAGGTGTTCCAAGAGTCCTTCTTTTACTATTTCCTTTCTGGAGAAAGGAATTTAGCCTTTCTAGAGAATTTCCTTGAGTCATTATTTACTTTTCAGTTCTAGAATTTGTTTGGCTCCTTTATATATCTTCTCTTTCTTGGCTGAAGTGTTCCATTTTTACATTTGTTTCAAGTGTGTTCACAGCTGCTCATTAAAGCATTTTTATAATGATTGCTGTAACATTCTTGTCAGATCATTCAAACATCATCTTCACCTCAGGGTTGGTATCTATTGATTGTATTGTTTTGCACTCAGTCTGAGATCTTCCTGGTTCTTGAAATGAAGTACCATTTTCAGTTGAAACCAGGATATTTTGGATAGTATGCCAGAAGAGTCTTCTAAGGATGTTATTTATTTCTTCTAGGTTAGCAAGTAGCCTCTGAAACTAGTGTGATGGGTGAAGTGTGGTAGTACCTCATTACTGCCAGAGGGGGTGGAACTGTGGTTTCTTCATTCAGACCCCATGGGCATCTGTGGATGAAGGAGGTGTTCCTTACTACTGCTGAGGGTGTGGGGATTCTGGCTCCCACTGGGCCTCTGCTGATACTACTTCATCTGAGAGCGGGAAGGACACCTCACTGCTGTTCCTTCATGGCCTTTCTGGACCCTCTATGGGTGGAGTAAGCCTCAGTAAGTCCTGACTCTTTTCTGGGTCTTCTCTGATGCCAACCCAGTGCAGAGGGGGAGGAACTTCTCATTACTGCTGAGTGGAGTGGAAGTCCAGCCTCCCCAAGTGGTCCCCATTGACACCTCAGAGGAGGGGAGGGGGCTTAGAGAGAGGGGCTCACTGCTGAGTCCTGAGGAAAGTCTTGGCTCTCCCCTCAGCTGTCTGACATGACCCCAGCAGGGGAGCTGCATGCCTGGTTCTAACCCTGCAAGAGTGGAGTCTGTGCTCTCTCTGTGGCCTTTGTTGGTGGGGTTGAGAGTAGGTTCAACAGGTTTTTTTTTCCTGTGGTGTTTGACGAGAGTAGAGAAATCATTGTCTGCAAGTGTGTTACCTTGTTAGGTGACCCCTTTTCAGATCCTTTGGCTAAAAAGAGCAGGTTTTTCATGGGCCTGCTTTTTTATTTCTTCCTTTTTTTGCCTGTGCCTATTGGCATTCTGGGTTACCAGCTTCTCCAGTATCCAGCCCAGGCTATGTGAGGCAGACAAACAGGCAAACCAAAAAACCAGGGACTGCATCACTGTATTGTTCCTCGGTCATGAGGTTCCTGGCTTGTTCATTTGTCCATCTTCTTCTTTCTACTGTTTGGTCTCCTTTTGTTTGTTTTATGTACAGCATCCAGGGTTCTTAGTTATACTTAGTGGGTGGGATAGGATAAAGTACCTCTCTCCCACTTCCCCGGGGGCAGAAGTTCTGGCCTTTCCTGATCATTAAAAGTGGACTCCAGATTAAAACTCAACCTGATATCCATTTTTAGCCTTTGTATCAAGTAACCTGACATGGGAAGGGGTATGAGATCATGTGATCTGCACTTTCATTTCTCCTGGTCCTTTGTTGCCATTGTGTGTGTGTGTGTTTGTGTGTGTGTGTGTGTGTTACTGGAGATCATAATCTTCCCTGTCCTAAAATGAGAAGAAATTTCCTCTCTCCTCTTTGTCTAGGTCCAGCCTCTCTGGGCTCGGGGAGGCGGGGATTCTATTTTGCAACTGACCATATGATGGTGGTGAAGAGACATTCCTGGTCTGGTCTGTCTCTTGACCTGCTCTCAGTAATTTCTGCAAAGCTGGTGGTCTCTGAGGGGGAGTGTGTATGCTTTCCTAGGGGATAGGCTTTACCCTGGCCATCTCAGAGGGCACGGGATCCCCTCTGACCAAAAATACTGCCCTTCTCACTTATAAGGTTGCCAGATTCGGCAAACAGAAATACATGACACCCAGGTAAGTTGGAATTTCAGATAAATGACTAGTGTTGTTTTTTTTTTTTGTTTGTTTGTTTTTTAGTATAAGTGTGTCCTTTGTGATATTTGAGATGCTTCCAGTAAAAAATTATTTGTTTACCTGAAATTCAAGTTTAACTGCATGTTCTGTATTTTATCGGGCAGCCAAACCAGC
Source organism: Mirounga leonina (assembly GCF_011800145.1). Classification (NCBI taxonomy): domain Eukaryota; kingdom Metazoa; phylum Chordata; class Mammalia; order Carnivora; family Phocidae; genus Mirounga; species Mirounga leonina. The sequence continues at coordinate 74,681,758 of NW_023270415.1, read as the reverse complement.
AAGGACAGTTGCTCCTGCCCTTTCTCTCTCCCTCTGTAGCCTGGAGAGGAGAGTGGGATGCTTGAAGGTTGCTATAGAGCAGGTCCTTCAACCCCTTCCCAAGCCCTGGGAGAAAAGTCTGACTCTAATTGTTTACAGTCCTCTTTAGAATGTGGGTAATTAGGGCTTCCTTGTTCTCAGCTCCAAGCCTTAATTCCTAGGAAATAAGAAAAGTCTTATTCAGCATCCCATTCTAGAGAGAAGGATTACACATGTTATAATCAAATGGTAAACTAAATGCAATCACATTCCAAAATATATAATCCAAGTCATGAATGTGGACACAGAGGAGGAGAAAACATCAGGGAAGACTGGGTGTCTTTCCTCATGAGAAGATGAGGTGATTGAACTAGAAGCCATCTGAGTGATACAAGGTATTATGGGGGTTATTTTCCAGGGCTTCAGAGTTTTGCCTAAGAACCCACGCTGAGGACTATCATAAAAAGAGTAGCTAACATTTACGATTATGGACAGACACTGCTTTTACTTGTTTTAACCTTACATCACCCCTGGGGTAGATACAATTAGCTTCATCCCCATTTTATGAATTAAGAAACTAAGGAATTGAGAGATAAAGCAAATTGGCCCAGATCACATGGATGGCAAGTGCCGCATGCGGTCTGAGGGCCCATTTCAGTGTGAAGTGCACACGCACATCCAATGAGTATCATCACCTTGTGTGGGGGGAAGGGCTGGAGAGCCACTGTGGAGGTGTCTTCAAAGACAATTCTGAGAGGTCAAAGACTTGGTAATTTGTTGTTCCCTCACCCCAAAAGAGGAAGGGAACAGGGTTCCCCAACCTAAGCCAATTAGGAGGATCACCAGGTCAACACAGCAATATGGAACAGTCTGCAAGAGCAGGGATTGTCTCGATGCTGGGCAAACGTGTAGGGTGGCCCCACAGGGTGGGCTGGGGGTGCTCAAGCCCCACCCCCGAGTCTTCCCACCAGAAAGAGCTGGGACTTGCTCGTCTGCTGTAACAGGACACTTAGCAACCAAGATGTCCTCCAATACCCAAGCTAAAAAGAAAAAAGATAGTTTTTGCCTCTTTCCTCTTATCTTTCCTTCCTCCTGGACACTGGAGGAGCCCAGAGGGGAGATGAAGTGGAGGAAAATGTGGAGCGGGGAGGGAGGTAGAACTAGCCATGTTCCTTCCCCCTGCTTCCCCCTGCAGTTCCCAAGCTGAGGAGTGAGAAGATGCCCAGAGTCTAGGCAGTAAAGTACGCTTAGATTTCCCTATTCCTGAAAATGCAACAGTTGTAAACCAAGTAACCAGTAAACAAAACCTGTTACTGCACCCTATCAAATTACCTTGCTCGGGACACTGGTGAGCTGTTCGAGATGCCCGTGAGCTGTTTGAGATGCCCAGCATCTCCCCTTCCTTGTGACCAGGATGAGGGGGTTGCCTCCAGTCTTCTCTCTGCTTCCTCCCCAGTTCATGTTTTAGAGAGAAGATAAACCAGTTCAGTGTAGCCCAGAAATCTGCCTCCCAGAGCTTTAAGTTATGCATCCTCTGGGAACATGGCTTCCTTTAAAATTTAAACATGACTGTCTGAGGCCCCACAGGATGCAGTTGGTCTTGGCCCCTGGATTTCTGAGATCCCGTAGTCGTGAAGTACAGGGGCTCACACATCCCCGCTCACCTCTCTCACTTCCGGCTCCCCTGGGTATTGTGGGGGGGCCTGGGCACCCACCTGCCTCCCGGAATGCAGGCCCTCTTTCCCTTCATTGGGCCAGGCTAGCTTCTGCTTCTTACTCTCTCTCTTTTAGCGTGCCCTGTGCACTGCTTTCAGGAAGCTACTAGTTATAAGATGCTTTCAGGAACGGCTTTGGGGTACAGTTTATCATCAGAGGGCACAGAACAGCACCAGGGTCCTCTAGCTCCTCATGACCCCTCCTGCTGCCACGTTGTTGGGGTCTCTAATGCTCCCACTCTACTCTTCTCCCATTCCTTAGCTTCCCAGGCTGAGGTGTCCTCCCATTGGGATATAAAGCACACCTTCTCTCTCTTTGCCTCCCCTTCTTCTCATCTGGACTCAGCTTAGGGCGCCTGACTTCCTCCACCAAAAGGACACATCAAGGTGTTCTCACAGACAATAGCACCATTTCATCTCAAAGTGAATGATGCCATCCCTTGAAGGGAGAAGCTGCAGTGGTTTCTGTCTGTCCCTTCCCTCGGCCCCAGCACATCATGGGAGCCCAAAGAGGATAGTAATAATGACAGCAATAGCTCCAGAGCCATGAATTCCAGAATTGGAGTCACTGAAACTCCTGATGTCTTGCAAATTGACTTTACGAGGAGAAGGCAGCTGGTTGCATATCTTGAAACAGCTACAGATCGCATCAGTTTTCTTGAGTTTTGAGTTCCTTTGAACTCACGTGTGCACAGATGAGGTGGCCTCCTGCCGTGTCTCATTAGCCTGGGCTCACTCTCCACACAACATTCTTTTTATAGCACATCCTTGTTTCCCAGGCACCGTCATGTGTATCTCCAGGCACGCTTCTCAGGGCAACCCTGTGAGATGCATTATCTGCAACCACTTGACGTCGAAGACAACCGAGGCAGAGAGCATGAAGTCTGTAATTGGCTGGTCCCGTTGACAGAGTTCAGATTTTCTGTCTTCAAATCCCACTGCACCTTTATGCAAATAAAGATCATTTATACACAGGGTAAGATAGGAGAGGACATGGTTCTTCGGGACCTGTGGTGATGATCTACTAAAGTCTTTATCGAATAGAGAACATTCAGCAAGAGCCTTGAGAGAGAGCTATGCAACATATCAATTATCTCAGATGGGGACACATGTCACATACAATTTGGGAGACCTATCCTGTAGCCAAGTATTTGTAAAACATTCTTGTATTGTCTGCGGATGCATTTATATGCTCGAAAGGCATTTATAAGAATAATACTTTTCAACTGGGATATGGGAGGTAATGATTACTGAGTGCCAACATCTCTATTTTTTTTTTTTACCTAATCTGCAAAATAATTAATGACATTTTACAGACAAGGAAACTTAGAGAATGAGAGCTTATGTGATTTTAAAAAGTGAAATATCCATGCATAATTGCAGCGGCAAACATTTATTGAGCATGTAATCTGTTCCAGACACTTTACATTTTATATCCTCGCAGTAATTGCCACCAGGATTGTCCAAGGGAGGCACCATGATTGGTGGAGCTTGAGGGGACCCATCAGTAATGCAAAGCAGCGAGGGTCCGCTAAAATCCTGATGGATGTTGCATTGGAGAACAAGGCTTAGGGGGTGACAACATTGGGCTTCTTCATGTTCTTGCCTCCCAGTTAGTCCTTGGAGAAGCCCACTCGGTGGGCATGTGGGGCTTGCAGGGGAGCTGCGTGGATGATGATGTCCTTTCACTTATCCTGGTGAGATAAGGACCAAAAAGGGATGGGACCTGCGGTACTTGGGACTTCTGATAGGTTAGCGCCACTCGAACAAAATCTGTATAGCAACAGATGTTCTTCACCCCCCTCCTCCACCCCCCACCCCTGGGTAACTCGCTGTCCCTCTGACGGCAGGGAAGGAAGGAGGAGGGAGCGGGAGCCAGGAATCTTTAGGGTCCTCTCTTCCTCCTAAAAACCTGAGGTGAAGAGAAAGGACTTTCCCCTGTCTACCCAACATGGGCCCATTTTAGTGTTTAGGAAACAGAGGAGGACATAGGTGAAGTAAGTTGCCTAAGGTCACAATTCTTCATTGGTGTGGCTCTGGAGCCAGCTTCTTTATGACACCGGCTACTTCTGTTGAGCTCACTCCCAGCTTCCCCCGCCCGGGGACCTTCCCCTGTAGCCTCTTCCCTGTCTTGGGAACTAAGACCTGGAGTCCATTAGCTGCTAAAGCCTTTGAAAGGATCCGGGTGCAACTCTGTCCAGGGAATTTGACGCAGTTGCCCCCACCTGCTTAACTTGTACGTTGTCCTATTTTCCCTGATTTTTGACTCCCAACTGCTAGCAGTGATCCGAGCCATTCTCCAGACTTCACTACTGCTGTCCACTCACTCCCCATCTTTGCGACTCAGGCCTTTCCAAACTTCCTGTCGGTCCAGTGTTTCAGATTGTCCTTCCAGGTGTCACTGATAACCATGCTGGTCCCCACCTATAGACAACACCCAGATAGCGCAAGACCCTTGCTGTGAGGTCTCACCCCTTTGCAGCCTCCAGGAAGGGATGGTTTGGGAGGGGTAGAAAAAGGGCACTGGGTTACCTGATGTGTCTGATCCCGAGACCCAGGACTTAGGGAGGATATGAGCAGCGTGAGAGAGAAGTAGCACCAGGCTCCCTGAGAACAGGTGACTCGGGGGTCTGTACCCCTGCCTTCATGGCTCAGGCAAGAAGAGGGGTGGCAGAAATAACCCTTTTTGCTGTCGAGAGGCAGGGGTTGAGGTGACCTACAGCTGTGGGCTGCGGGGTTCCTTTGTCCTCAGGGGGGCCCAGGCATAGCTGGGAGGGCCCAGGTGTAGCTGGCTAAAGAAGTCTTGATGCTGGAGGTAAGGGAAGAGAGGAGTGTCTTACGTGGGCCAGTGCCTGGGGACCTCCCAGTAGAGACTAGTGTGGTCAAGTGACCATGAGAACACGTCCCACCAGCTCACAAAATGTGGGGAAATGGGGCACAAGCTTCACCTCTCAGTGTACATAAAATCCGGGGGAATAGACTGGGAAAATCCCTAAATTGTCTGAGACAAAGTTTCTGACACTACCTAGAATGGGAGTTTGAAATAGTTAGGCAAAAGATAACAAATTAAAGAATTAAGCTATGGTAAAAGAAAACAAAATAAGGACTTCTTGGAGAGGGGGTGGGGATTGACCCAGAAGCGGTTCAAAGAACTTTCTGGGGGTGATAGATGTTCTCTGCATCTTGAGAGGGGTGTGCATTACATGAGGGTCTGTATTGATCAAAACCTATCAAACTATATGCTTAAGATTGGAGTATTTCATTGACTGCAAATTAGGCTTCCATTAAAAAATTCAAGAGATGGGGTGCCTGGGTGGCTCAGTAGGTTAAGCGACTGTCTTCGGCTCAGGTCATGATCCCAGGGTCCTGGGATCGAGCCCCATGTCAGACTCCCTGCTCAACAGGGGGTCTGCTTCTCCTCCTGCCCCTGCTCGTGCTTTCTCTCACTCACTCTCCCCCTTTTAAATAAATAAATAAAATCTTTAGAAAAAATTCATGAGATTAAAAAAAAAATTAAGGTCACATTTCTTATGTGCCGTAGTGCATGACATTCTGAGAGTTTGGTGATTTACTGAGGTCACACGCGTGGAACCACTTTTATGTGACCCTAGAGTCCATGTTCTCCCAGTTGAGAAAAGGGAGGCATGCTGGTGGGAGCCCAGCTCTGCCACTTCCTGCTCTGTGACCTTGGGCAAACCCTGTGAAGGATCATTGCCTCAGTTTCCTTATCATGGCATGTGGGTAGGAATAGCTCCTACTTCGGAGGGTGCTTTACTATCTGTGAACTCAGAACAGGGCCAACACTCGTCAGCGTGGTTGACTACTCCTTCACAATAGGCTGAGGCATCTCAAGCAGCCGTGGGAAGCGGAGCCCCCCTCCCCAACCCGTGCTCTCAGTGGGCCATGGGTCCCAGGCAAGCCCAGGTTAGCACATGAACCTACAGCTGCTCAGCTCAGTGGGAGCTCCAGCTGTAAGGTTCTGAAGACTGTTTAGTAGGCAGGGGTGTTTGGTGGCAGAACTTCCTCCCCACCAATCAGCAGTGATGTAGTGAAACTTTGGGAAAGTAAAGTGGTGTTGGGAGAAGCGTATAACCTTTAAAAGCCTGAGTAAAGTCCACAGACGTTACGAACATTCTCAGGGAAGATGGAAAAGGAATGTTATAGTGGCTGCAGGCTTTTTCAAGTTAGATCAAGAATCCTAATATGCTTTCCCTGAGCCTCTCCTTTGAGCTTTCTCTCAAGGTATGAAGTACGGCAATGGCAGATATGTATTCCCCTTTGGGGAATAAATGCAGGTAGCATTCGAGTAATGTTAAAGTAATGTTCCTTCAACACGTTTATTGAGGGCCTGCTATTTCCTAGACATAGTTCTAGGAGCTCAGGAGGATGCACAGAGAATAGAAATTCCTTGGGGAATTTAAAGTATGGAAGAGGATGCAGCTGTATACGCAAATCAGTGCAGTATCGGGGAATAAAATGTAGGCTGCGTTAGAGATGTGAGCAAAATGCCATGAGAATCTAGTTGGGGGCATGGAAATCTGCACAGGGACATGAAGGAAGTTTCTTGGAGTTGGCCTCTGAGGGGAGGGTGGAAGGCTGCACGACAGGTAAAGGTTGCAGTAGAGGATGATAGAGACATGGGGCCAGGGGAGACTGAATTCTTCCTGTCAAGCATCCCATGGCCTCCTTTGCATTTCCGAGAGAGGTATGTATAAGGAACAAGAATAGGAGTCAGAACCCTTTTACTAAGAGTCACACAGTGTGCAACACCCAATACAGAGATCTCTCTCAAAGGCTGAACTGGGAGTATGCAGCTAAAGCTCAAAGCAACAATGGGGCTTTGCATTTCGCTCTCCCTCATCACCTATCCCACTCCACCACCGTATGCAATTCTAGGCACCTGCACACTCAGGTTATTTGTGGAGAGAGACTGATGGTATTCAGATGAACTTGGGTCCAAGTTACTCATCTAACCACATGGAATCTGGAAGAGGGAGACAAAGAAGAGCAGGCCTGTCCTGAGAGACCAGGGCCTGCCACCATCTGCTGATCATGAGGATGCAGGACCTTAGTGATGACACCTCCTAGTGAGCATAGCCTGGCCAATGTCTCGATTGTTGGCCAAGGAGATGGCCATGTTCTGGGAAAAGTTGGGCTGAGACTCACTCTTTCTACCCTGAAGGAGCAGGAAGGAAATGCTTCCTTCCCTCCAGTGAACAATAAGGGAGAACGGCATCCTCCCCTAGGAGAAGAGCAGGTGTTTTATCGTAGATGTGTGAAAGCGTGGGTAGTGTTTGGAGACATGTGGGTGTCCTGTTACCAGAGGATAGGTAATGCATTGGGGTGGTGGTGGGAGATGCAGGTTGATCTGGAGAGCAAGATCTTTCCTGGCTCATCACCTCTTCTCTGTGGTTCAAACGCTCTTTGAAACATACTTCTTTCACTCATATTTTACACATGTCATGAGCCCCGTTGTACAAGTAAGAACACTGAAGCTCAGAGAGGTTAAGAGAATTATCCCAAGCCACACAGTTGCAATTGGTTGAAACTAGCCATAGGATTGTATTTTTCCTGATCCCATGTTCTTTCATACATAGTGCCTCAAAGCCAGCACAAGATCATCTGTGAATTCTCAGGGACTAAAACACAGAGTGTAAAAATGTATCCACGTACCTACTCACACATATTGACAGGCATGGAGCCTGAATAGGAATACTAATCATTAACTTCCTGGGTCTTTCTTAGATTATGCCCATTGTCCCAGCATGCCTTCTGGTTCATCGTGTATCCTGGGTTTTTGATTTTTAAGAACTGTTATTAACAATAATTCCAATGAAATCATCAGGGTGGGTTTTGTAGGGTTCCATTTTGTTTTTTTGGCTTTGTTTTTATTGTGTTGTTTTGGGAGGGAGAGAGCACGTGAGCGTGTGAGCGGGGGGTTGGGGGTAGCAGAGGGAGAGAGAGAATCTCCAATGGACTCCCCACTGAGTGTGGAGACCAACGCGGGGCTTGAACCCACGATCCCAAGATCATGACCTGAAATCAAGAGTTGGACGTTCAACCGACTGTGCCACCTGCCCAGGCACCCCTGTAGAGTTCCATTTTGTACTCCTAGCTTCTACCACGATCCCATCTTTGCGGTGAATGGAGTTCTCTCTTCGCATGGTTAAATCTGAAAGCCAGTCAGCTGTAATCCGCCCTTCTTGACCCTTTCCAGAAGCAACTTAGCAAAAACAATCAACTGAGGTCTGCCTCAAGGGGTTCCTTTGGTCATGGGGGATAGTGGGAGCAAATCTTTGAACCTGTGTACCTTCCGACCACTTAATGCAGTAGCCAGCTGGGCCGGGTGCTGTGGCCAGTGCAATGCCCAGCACTGTCATGGTGCGGAAAGCATGGGGAAGCTAGAATACAAGAAATATCTACATGACGTAGAGGCTACAGTCCTTCATAGAGAACACGAACAGCCATCTGAATGCCTTCACTGCACTGGTTCTGCCATTTATTGTAGGGTATACGGCTACAGTTATTTTATTGCTTTATGTTTGGTGAAACTTGGTTATTTGTTTTAGAATAAACTTTTGATTCCAGCAATAATCCCCAAAACTAATATTCAAGGAAAATTTAAATATGATCTTAACTTTTCCTAAGAGACTCGATAATAAACACATCCTTTGTCAACATTTACCACCTACCAGAGGGCTGAGAATAAAATAATTGACCATACAACATCCGGACTTTAACGGATATGCTGAAAAAGCTCCATCATCTATTTCAGAATGTGGTGATTACCTTCAGGAGATGGTGACTCCCCCCCCACGTAGCTGCAGAAGGTACAATTACTCTGGAAAGCATGACCTTTCATTTAGAGCAAATGATTTTTCTAATTTAATTTTACTCATTTGATCCTATATTTTCTTGTGAATGTGTGAAAAGGGAAAAATAACTGCTAAGTTTCTGCCTCTACCAAAAGAACTGTGTAAACTCCGAAATGATATCATAAAGAAAGGCAATTAATTTCTGTAATTCAGTTCTTCATCCAAACATAAAACAAAGCAAAGCTTTGGAAGCTCATTTCTTCAAAGATGGAACACCTAATATTATTATGGATGCTATTTTAAATTCAGTGAAAATTCAACACTGGAGCTAAAACTTTTCTTTTTTTGTGGTGATATTATGGCATTTTAGTGAAACACAGTTCTGTGGTACTTATAATGTTATTACATTAAAAAACAACAACAACTATGAAGCCAAAATATACTTGGGATTGGTTGCAGTGTTACATAATTAAAAATGTTATTCAAATAGTGAGTAGAATTATCAACATCTAATATATGTGCTTTCCTTCATTGCTGCTTCACCTTGATCCACTTTAAAAACCTTTGAAGCTCTGATGAACCGCTTTCTAAACAAACCCGAGTCTTGGCATACTTTAGAACTTTTATTATATGCAAATCCTCTGCACCGTGGTATCGTTTGTTAAAAAATACCTTGGAAATCTTAATTCCAAATACTGAAAACCTTAAGTGTTCGAAGCTTCCAAGCAAACTGCAGTGACTGAAAACAGAGCTTGCAAATAGGAACGTGTTAAAATGCATCCTTACAAAAGCAAGGGGAGGACTGAAAGCTCAGTGGAGCTCAAAGGATGCACCGTATTTAACTTTGAAATGTTAGAATTGTTCATTGGGAGAGGAAAAAAAAATCTTTTGATGTAACTCCTATTTTTAATTGGATAAATTAATATCCTGTATTAAATAGAATAAGATAGAAAAAAGCCTTTAATTTTGTAGTTCTAAATTTAGCAAAATATTCAGAGAATCAAAATAGAAATAACTTATTTGACAGAGTTTGTCTTATAAGAATATATACATTGTTGAAAAGCATTCTGCTTGGGGGAAGACTGGCTCTACTGGTAACAATATTATGCCAACATTTTTACATATTTCAGTATAAAAATGGAATGGAGAGTATTTTTCATTCAGCAGAATTTACTCTGAGCTTGCTGGGGTATCTCTTTGCCTGTATATAGTGAGAGAGGTTTCTCAATTAAAATGAAAATGGTCTCCAGAAAAGAGTCAGTTTTTGGGACTTGTAACCACGAATGTATTTTCCATACACTGTATCTCTGAAAAAGATTTTGGGCAACTTTATGAACAAACAAATAAGACTTAAAAACATGTTCTTCAGAAAATACCAGTGATGCTGTATTAAAGTCACAAATGCATCTGATTAAAGAATGTGCATGTGTACTAAAAGAAATTCCTCTTTTTTAAAAAAAATATTTATTTATTTAGGAAAGAGAGCACAAGTGGGGGGAGGGGCAGAAGGAGAGGGAGAGAATTTCAAGCAGACTCCGTGCCAAGCGCAGAGCCCAACCATGGGGCTCCATTCTATGATCCTGAGATCATGATCTGAGGTGAAATCACGAGTTGGCTGCTTAACTGACTGAGCCACCCAGGTGCCCCAAAATTCTTATTTTTAATACTTAGATAATATGAAGAGACTGTAAGTATTTCTCTTAAAACACATGGACATTTGATGTTTAAATTTTTTAGAAAGACTTTTGTTTCTGAAAATAGTGGGTTTTTTTTAAGATTTATTTATTTATTTATTTGGCAGAGAGAGACACAGCAAGAGAGGGAACACAAGCAGGGGGAGTGGGAGAGGGAGAAGCAGGCTTCCCACGGAGCAGGGAGCCCAATGCGGGGCTTGATCCCAGGACCCTGGGATTATGACCTGAGCCGAAGGCAGATGCTAAATGACTGAGCCACCCAGGCACCCCTGAAAATAGTTTTGCTATAAAACTCTTTCATAGGTCTACCAATATAAAATCTCTTTCTTCATACCTATATACATGTATTTATGCATACATACATATATGTGTGCATACTTATGTATGTGGTATATATGCATAAGTCCATATATATGTATGTGTACATATGTGTATATATATCAGTGTGCCTATGTAATGAACTGTGTATAGCCTGATACCCAGGGTAAGGAATCACAAATGCTGATGGTGTGTGGTTGTTATTGCTCTAAGACTATTGCATATCGTGTGATAAAGCAAATGAGTCAATAAGTGATATACCAATACTATCTTTTCTGATAAAGGCTTGGTATCCAAGATCTATAAAGAACTTCTCAAACTCAAAACCCCAAAAAAACAAATAAGTCAAAAAATGGGCAGAAGACATGAACAGACACTTCTCCAAAGAAGACATACAAATGGCTAACAGACATATGAATAAATGTTCATCATCATTAGCCATCAGGGAAATTCAAATCAAATCAAAACCACATTGAGATACCACCTTATACCAGTTAGAATGGCAAAAATTGACAAGGCAAGAAACAACAAATGTTGGAGAGGTTGTGGAGAAAGGGGAACCCTCTTCCACTGTTGGTGGGAATGCAAGTTGGTACAGCCACTTTGGAAAACAGTGTGGAGGTGCCTCAAAAATTTAAAAATAGAGCTACCCTATGAGCCAGCCATTGTACTCCTGGGTATTTACCCCAAAGACAGAGATGTAGTGAAAAGAAGGGCCATATGCACCCCAATGTTCAGAGCAGCAATGTCCGCAATAGCCAAACTGTGGAAAGAGCCGAGATGCCCTTCAACAGATGAATAGATAAAGAAGATGTGGTCCATATATACAATGGAATATTACTCAGCCATCAGAAAGGATGAATACCCAACTTTTACATCAGCATGGATGGGACTGGAGGAGATTATGCTAAGTGAAATAAGTCAAGCAGAGAAAGTCAATTATCATATGGTTTTACTTATTTGTGGAACATAATGGATAGAATGGAGGACATTAGGAGAAGGAAGGGAAAAATGAAGGGGGGGCAATTGGAGGGAGAGATGAACCATGAGAGACTATGGACTCTGAGAAACAGAGTGTTAGAGGGGAGGGGGGTGGGGGGATGGGTTAGCCCAGTGATGGGTATTAAGGAGGGCACGTACTGCATGGAACACTGGGTGTTATACAAAAACAATGGATCGTGGATCACTACATCAAAAACGAATTATGTATTGTATGGTGACTAACATAATAAAATAAAATTAAAAAAAAAAGAAAATCTGGATTCTCAGCATGTAAGAAAAGAAGTACTAATATAAATTAAGGGATTTAAGTAAAAACCTGAAGCTCGGAATTTAAACTAAAACCATCAGTCTGTATTTACAATGCATTTTTAAAAAAATATTCCCTAACCCAGTCCTCTGTAAAGGCATGGAAATAGTCACCTGTCCAGGGTCAATGAGCATTCCTAGTGCCCAGATTGTGGTTTCCAAATATGATTTCTTGTTAAAAGGAAGCAGAGCTTCTTGAAAATGTTCAAGATCAGCCTGAAGTATATTTCAAATGAGCAGACAAGGAAGTCATCCAATTATTAGAATAATATCTAAAGGACAGAGGACCCAACCTGCAGTGGTTCCCGCTGACCAAAGGGGGAATTTGAGCAACAGTAGAGAACATCAGGGGAACAAGACATCCAGTATGTTTAAGTCCTTGAGTTTACAGTGACACAAAACAAAAACCTTACCAGGTGACCTGTTGGTAGGTGCCAGTGAATTGACTCGTTTGAGAAATGTGCAAGGAAGAGAATCAAGCACTTATTCTGCCTTTTCTCTCTGACTGTATCAATGAATTACCCAATAGTTGATGAAGGGAAGTTTCTCTGTATGAGGTTGTTTCAGTTAGTATGTGAAGAACAATGATAAAATAGAGGATCACCATGTTTCAAATGGTAATGGATCTAGGCACTGAACATTGGTGCCTGCTAATATCATAAAACGGGCCATCAGACATTGTGTCCACTTACAGTGGAACACAACAACACCTGTGAAGCATTCTTGCCAAAACCAATAGATCTGAACCCAATCAAGCGTTCAGATCCAAATATAATTTACAGAAAACACAGAGGACAGAGGAAAAAGTTAATGGACATCATGGTGATGGAGCCATCAAAATCTAGACTGTAAGAATTTCTAGAGGTTAAATGATCTGTTTGTTCAACAATAACTTTCCAGGGTAGAGGTGAGAGATGGAGGATAAATGTATAAGCCCTTAAGAGATATATTAATCAATTGAGATATATAGGACACTATTTGTATACTGATTAAACATGTAAATTGCTTACATATTATATATATACATGCACATATATTTTATATCTATATATACAAGTGCATATATATGTCCGTATTTATGTGTATATGTACATAATTATATATGTGCATACAGTTGGAAGTGACTGTATTTGATGATATTAAGGAATGCTGCTAGGTTTTTGGTATGATGATAGTAGTGTTAAATTTTTAAAAATTCAGTCATTATTGAAATACATTCTAAAATACTTATAGATAAAATGGGAAAAAGGCATTTATTCATATACTTTAAGGCATCATTTCTGACAGTAACAAAAAACACATGAAGCCAGAAAAGTCGTGGAAAAAAAATCACGATTCTAAGTTTTTCAGACAAGTTAGTACTTGGATTTCTAGAAAATTCTGGCACTTGATTTGTTTTTTTATATTGGATTCTTCTTCTTCTTCTTTCTTCTTCTTTCTTCTTCTTCTTTCTTCTTTCTTCTACTTCTTCTTTCTTCTTCTTCTCCTTCTCTTTCTCCTTCCCCTCCTCCTCCTCCTCCTTCTTCTTCTCCTTCTTCTTCTTCTTTTTAAGTAGGCTTCACACCCAACGTGGAGCCCAGTCCAGGTCTTGAACTCAGGATCCTGCAATCAAGACCTGAGCTGAGATCAAGAGTCAGATGCTTAACCAACTGAGCCACCCAGGCACCTGTGGATCATTCTTTTATAGGAAAGATGAGGAATGTGGAAATGCTGAGTGACAATCCAGTTAACAGTCATTTGAATCTGAATTTTCAAGCCTCAGTTTCTGCTTCTGTAAAGGAAGGGGCTTCTCTAATTCACTGGCTTCCCTGTGCTGACATTCCTTGACTCTAGGCCAAAGACTTGTCACCAGTAGATTTTAGTAACAAAGCATAATGTTTGCATGGTATGTTTTACTTTCTCAAACAAAACAAAACACAAAACAAACCAAAATATTATGTTCATTAATTGTCATGACTCTTAGGAATTATGTGGAGAAAGTCAGGGACATTAGTCCCTTTCCATGGATGTAGAATCTGAGCCTACTGTTCAGACTTGCCCCAAATTAAACAAGCTGACCCAGCTTTCCTGATGGGGAGATGCTCACAGTGAACCACCCCAAACAGTGCTGAATCTCCCGCCTCACCTTAGATCCCAAACTCTACATCTAATTGAGGGAGATAACTCACTAAGACCTTTCTTGGTCTGTTCTAATCTTGCTTTTCCCCATAGGATCCCTGTGAAGAAGGAAATAGTCTAACAAAGAAGAAGATAGGAAGGAAGGAGGGAAGGAAAGGATGCGGAGGATGGAAGAAGAAGATAGGAAGGAGACATTTATAGATACTGCACTTTTTCAAATATTGGGAAAGACCTGTGACTTGGGCATTGCTAACCCTACTTTATGGATGAGGGGGTAAAGTTCAAGGGCAAGTTGCCCAGAGTCCATCCAGCTCTCAGACAGCAGAATCGGAATTTGAACCCAAACAAATACCCTCACTTCAAACTCAGGTCTATTCCTTCTTCCACTAGTTGTCTCCAGAGCTCTCAGCTCAGCCTGTCCCCAGTGTCCCCACAGCTGGCACCCACATGCTGAGATCATCTGTGTGTGGTCTTTACACCCTCTGGAATTGGCATTCTGCTTCCAGTGTCCCTTCCATTGCTCCTTGGAAACAGCAAGTTCTGTTTTTAGCAAAAGATCTGTCAAAGGCATCATGTGTCTGGGCTGACAGCAGAGAGAACTTCTGTTGGCTTCCATCTGGGAACCAAGCAGTTACAGATGGGAAGACTTGCTGCAACCTTGAAGATTAAAATAAGAAGACTTTTGCTTGCAAGGTTAATGATTAAAAAGAAAGAGAGAAAGCCAGGGCTGCCAGGCAGTGCCATACGTCATGGCCATTTAAGAGGTGGGCTGAGCTGGGTTAATGGGCTCTGCACCTGCTCCCACCTTACTGCCCCCCCCACTCCTTCCCCTCCATGTCCATGAGACACAGGGACTTCCATTTATAAATTGCCTCATCACATTATTAAAGCTGCATATTTGGAGGAAAACACTACTTAGCTGCATGATAGCAAGCCATCCCTTTCCCCAGAAGACCTGGGTGGAATATAAACATTGTTTAGACATAATATAAAATTACAAAGTGTGTTCAATGGTTTAAACATTTCACAGTTGCAAAATCTGAGATGGAGCAAATTTAGATGATGGATACGGCGTCACTCCACTAGCGGGTGAGTGACATTTCAGCTTGTTTCAGCACAAAAAGCCCTGAACTTCTGATCAAACGCTTGAACTTCCATGGTAGCTTGGACAACAGTTATCAGCATTATGACTGGCGAGCAAAGTATTCTCTCTGGATCTCAGTTTTTAAATCTATAAAGAGGGCATAATGTGACCAGCCTCCTTTAGCTGGCAGAGTTATTTAAATGATAAACAAATGCAGACTTCTGGTTTCCAGTTAGGTATGGGAGCAGCTTGGAAACTGTCTCTCATGTTCACACAAAGAAAGATGAGCAAATTGAAAATCAGCTCTTAGATCCATCAGAGACCTGAGGTCATAGGGCAGACTGTCGCCCCCAAGTTGAAAAGACGGCCAGGTGGCTACCTAGAGTTACAGCTTACTGGAGTAGAATGTCCACAGCAGAAACTTCACAGAACCCCATACTGGTACTAGGTGGGGTAGGAAACTTAATCTGTAATTGAGGAAGTTTTAGAGGCTCGGTGTGGACAAGTCTGAGCTGTAAAATCCCCAGGGCAGCCCTGGTCTTAGAAAAGGCTCTCCCACTTTTGGGAATTTTACCTCCAGGAGCCCTGTCAGGGTCTCATAGTGAATATTGGAGGAAAACCCCCTGAAGCTTCAGGCAGGGGAAAGGGATAAGTAACCATGTTGAAAGACAACAGGGCATTTGTTCTTCTTTACAAGGCCTGCCTCAAGGGAAACTAGTGAAGCAGAGCCTGACCTGCTGGGGAGTTTGCTAGACCCTGACTGATCTGGAGGAATGGAAGCACCAACTCCAGCACCCTCTAAACTTTCTGTGCCTCCTAAGAGGGGGAATCAAAATACCACAAAACTGAGAAACATGGTGAAGGTCACAGCCTAAGGACACAGGCTCACTAAAGGACTGGGACCCAATCTTAGATCTATAGATGCTTCCTTTTTTTAAAGATTTTATTGATTTATCTGACAGAGAGAGGGCATGAGCGGGGGGGAGAGGCAGAGGGAGAAATAGGCTGCCCACTGAGCAGGGAGCCCAATGTGGGACTCAATCCCAGGACCCTGAGATCATGGCCTGAGCCTAAGGCAGACGCTTAACTAACTGAGCCACCCAGGCACCCCTAGAATGCTTTCCTACTCCTCACACCTCATCACCACATCAGGAGGGCTCTTGCAGAATATCAGGGGAAGGAGACCATGCATGTGGGGATAAATTGGGATTATGAAGTGCATATAGGGGCGCCTAGGTGGCTCAGTTGGTTTAGAGGCTGCCTTCAGCTCAGGTCATGATCTCAGGCTCCTGGGATTGAGCCCCATTTCGGGCTCCCTGCTCAGCAGAGAGTCTGCTTCTCCCTCTCCTCTGTGCTCTCTCCCCCTCTCTCTCGCTCTTTCAAATAAATAAATAAATAAAATCTTTAAAAAAAAAGTGCATATAAATAAAAATATCAAAGTTTTTCATTCAACATTGTATTAGGATTCTACATAGAAAGAGAACCATGTATATATATGAGTGTGTAATAAACATGAGTTTATTTATGTATTATAAATATATAAAAATATACATATATACATAAATTACAAGGATATATGAGGAATCGGCTCATAGCATTATGGAGGGTGAGAAGTCCAAAATCTATGGAACCTATGTTCCAGTTCAAGTCCAAAGGCCAGAGGCTGCTGTAGAGCCAGAAAGAACTGATGTCCCAGTTCAAAGGCCATTAGAAAGAACTGATGTCCCAGTTCAAAGGCCATTAGAAGCTTTCCCTCTTGTTTGGGTCAGACTTTTGTTCTGTTCAGGACTTCAACTAATTGGATAAGACCAACCCACATTAGGGAGGACTCAGTCTACTGACTTAAATAAAAACACCCTCAGAGAAACACTCAGAATTATGTTTGACCAAATGTCCCGGAACAGAATGTTGCCTGAATTAACCCAAAGGTCACAATGCACCTTGCACAAAGAATCTATTCCTTATTCTATTTTCTATCTCAAAATATGCTCAGCACGTTGAATATTGTAAATGACCCATAGGTGTGGAGTGAGCCCAATGATGGCAAAATATTCCAAATTATGCAAGGCCAGCAACATCAAATACAACCTATTTGAGCAACACAAACTTCTCACCATTATTACTTTTGTATGGAAGATTAAAATCTCAAAATTAAATTTCCTCCCACTTAAAAGTTGAAGTGTAATGAAACTAAAAGGCCACAATTATTCCCTTCTCGATCTCGTATTTGCTTTTGTGTCTAAGCTGGATGGGGGTGATTATCGTGCCTGTCTCACAGGGGCAGTTCTGGGGAATAAACATCAGCTGACTTTGTGCAATGTTCAGCTTGGCGCCTCTCGAGAGCCTGCCTAGTGAATGGCTGGGACCATGATAGCTGTACCTTCAGGAAACAAGTGAGGCTTGAATCCAGGTGGTCTAGCAACAAGTAGGGATCTAGTTCAAGGATAGGACTCTGGATCCCAGGGAAGGAATTCCGGGTACCCAGTGGCGAGGGCTAGTTGGCATGATTTCCCATATAGGAACAGAGACCAAGATGGCGTGACTTTGGTCCAGGTGCTAGGACTAGGCTTGATGGTCACAAAGGGGTGTGTGTGTGTATGGAGTACTCAATTCTGTCTCTAGCAGTGCGATTGGTGGGGGAATCAGGGTGGACCTGAAAATACAGGTGGGTAGGTGGTGAGCCTTGAGAAAAAGGAAGCCAGCTGGAACCAGGAGTCAGTCAAGTCCTGGAAGGATCTTACTCTTGTCTTCCCACTGAAGAATGAGCTGTTTGTTTCAGACAGCAAGGTGGCAAAGCTTAGCTGTGAATTTCAGGCTTCAGGGTGACTACATGGTTTAACCTTCCACAAACAACCCAAAGCAATGTTGCAGCTCAGTGTACATCCCCTTCAAGACCAAAGAATCTCTGCATCAGAGAGGGAGGGGCCCACAAGCCTCTTACAAGTTGCAATTGTAAAAGCAAATACATCAGCAACAGAAGATGGTGCTCCAGGGAACACCTCAGTCCCTGAAGCTGGTTTGGCTGAGTTCTGCAAGCGTTCACATTTCAATAGGATCTGGGCTTTCCCTGGGCAAAGCGGGAATAGGGGCCAAGAAGGACTTTGGTGCCTCCAGACTTTCTTTGCCTTTTTAGATAATGCCTGCTCCTTCTCATCTCATGCTTATAAGAGGCTCAACACCTGGGTGCCTTTCTCCTCACACCAAGTGTTGGTTAGTTCATTGGCTTCTTTGTTTACTTACTAATTTACTCCAATACATATACCGCCTTCTCCGTGGAAACTTCCTTCTTTAAGCCGTCCAGTAGAAAATAATATCTCTCATTTTTGAGCCTGGAATGATATATTTACCCCTCATTTTAATACCCAATCACAGGGGCACCTGGGTAGCTCAGTCGTTAAACGTCTGCCTTCAGCTCAAGTCATGATCCTGGGGTCCTGGGATCGAGCCCCGCATCGGGCTCCCTGCTTGGCGGGAAGCCTGCTTCTCCCTCCCCCACTCCTCCTGCTTGTGTTCCCTCTCTTGCTGTGTCTCTCTCCATCAAATAAATCTTTAAAAAAAAAATACCCAATCACAGACCTGGACAGGGACATCTCAGGGAGGAAGTTCCATGCATATCCACCTGCCTCCCCACCAAGCCCGCACAAAGCCGTGTGTTAAATAAGCTGCTAAGACCACCAGTGGGGTCCTGTATCATCACCCTGGAAAAATGTGGGGGATTCGGTTTGTGCAACAGGTAGGCATGCTTGTGGACAGCCAGGCAGTGAGGTGCATCCACCTGCAGGTGAGGCTCTGAGTCATTCTAGAATAAAGTAAGTCCTCAATACCTCCCTCCCCAGTTGTCTCACCCTCTGTGTGAAGGGGAGAACCAGGAGGAGGCTAGCATGAGAATTATCCATTGCGTGCGTGCGCCTGACGTGGTGGGTACTCCACTGACGTTTGTGTCATGGGTGAGTGGATGGGTCTCTACTCTTCAAATTCCCAGAGTGCATATACTTCCCTGGATGTCCCAGGAGCCAATATTAAGTCGGCAAACCTGAGTTATCTTCCCAGGCAGATCCAAGCAACTCTTTTCCTTCTTTCCAGGGTCTCCTTCAAAGCATGCCCATCACAGTCCTTTTTGGAGGGAAGGAAGAGCAAAGGGAAGAAAAAAGAAGGCAAGCAATACTAGAAGGCAACCCAGAGAGTGAGACGAGCCTGTCCCTATGGGGGGCTTTCATGTATTGCATTCCTGTCTTGTTTCAAGCCCTCTGCTGACTTGCCAGCTATTGGTTGTGAACATGGGCAACCTCTTCCCTTGCCATGCCTCCCTGGACTCCGTTACCCCATCTGAATAAATGCACAGAACAACGCCTACCTACTCTTGTGATCATTACCCTAGAGAAGGTTAATAAACTACTTAGAATTGTATTTGTTTCGTGAATGGTAGGCACTCTGCTGCTGCTGATCTGATGGCAAAGAAATCTGAGACAGTCTGTGGCTCCCATCTCCTCTTTCCCCCGCCGGCAACACACACTGTTTACGTGTCTCCTTCTCCTCTCCCTCCTGCCTTGAAATGTCGGTTAAGTGCTAAGTCCCTTGACACATTTGAAAAAATGTGCCTTTTCTTCCGTTCATCCTCACTTAGTCCAGGCCTTACCCCTTCTCCAAGTCTTCCCTGAAACTCTTCTACCACACTGTCACATTTGTGCACTCCTTTTTCCATGGGAGTGGTTTTGAAACTGTCTTCTAAGGAGCCTGGATGTTACAGGGACATCTCATGGGTCACAGTGTCCTGACTGAGTCTAATTGTGGTAGTGGAATTCCTGTAGGATCTCCTTGTGGGGGAATGGAGAAGGAAAGATATTTTTTAAAGATTTATGTAAACACCTTGACATTTTATTCATTCATTCATTCATTCTTTAAATAGTGAGATTTATTTAGTCAGCTATCATTTTCCACTTGCCATATTGGCTGAGACCGAAGTTGGTGTTTCTGAGGAGGAAAACACGGATGGCTGGGACTGGGTGAGGAGAATTCTCACTGTGCGCCCCTTTGCACCTTTTAAATTTGTGTGCCATCTGCAAATGTTATCTAGTCAAAAAAATTCATAAAATTGAAACTTAAAAGTGTAGGTGGGTTGGGGTATGGGGAGACAGACCCTTTTGCTCTGATGAGAAGGAACGCCAACAGGAACATATGCATGTTGGACAACTGTGATTTGGGAACCGGCTGGGGAGAGTGAGCAAGAGAGACTTTGGGGCATGCAGAACACCTTTCACATCACCTCAGAGCTGTGGTGTTTCTCCTCTTCTGGGGGGAGGTCATGAGAATGAAGTTGGTTTAAGAGGAACCTAAGCTAAGCCACCTGGCATTGAAAACCGTGAGACTGAACGGGACCACCCATGGATAGTGAAGACCGGGTGCAGATAGAAGCACTGAGCCTCGGGACCCTCCAGCAGTTAGAGGTGAAGGAGAGCCTAGCCTAGAGAACAAGCAAGAAGATGCAGTGTTCTGGAAGCCCAGAGAAAAAAAGCATTACACGAAGAAGGAGTGATCGGCCGCTGATACTCCTGGAGCAGTCAACTCTAAGGTATCTTTTTCTTTTTTTTATGATTTTATTTATTTATTTGACAGAGAGAGACACAGCAAGCGAGAGAGAACACAAGCAGGGGGAGTGGGAGAGGGAGAAGCAGGCTTCCTGCCAAGCAGGGAGTCCGATGCGGGGCTCGATCCCAGAATCCCGGGATCATGACCTGAGCCGAAGGCAGATGCTTAACGACTGAGCCACCCAGGCGCCCCTCTAAGGTATCTTTTTAAAAATGCAGCCCTAATGAATTTGGAGGCACCGTATGGTTTGATCCCGGTTTCCAATCAGAAGCTGCCTGCCTGAAGAGCCAACATCTTCAAGAAACAATTCTACTATTCCTTCCCGTCTCTCAATGATCACGGAAGGGCCGTTCTATTACACTTGTGGTGAAACTTCTCGAAAGGCCATTTTCCACTCCTTGCACTTGACTCTCCAGCTGCTCACATGTCCGCCCTGCTGTGTCACCAGCCCCAGCTTCGGAAACCCAGACCAGAAAGTCTGGTCTGACCCCCCACCGCTCCTCCCCTCCTTCCACTTTCCCTCATGCACTTCCTGGGCAAAGATTTGGCTTCTCTACTTTCGTGCCTGCCCACCTGTCACTTCCTTCTTTGAGCTTCTCTTTATCTGCTCAGTCTCTGCGTCGTTATCACAAGAGGTCCTGGGGCCAGGAAGGTGAAGACGGGGATCCCCGCAGGAGTCGGAGGAAGGGGAGAAGTCAAGGATCAAAGGCAGCGTTTGTTCAGTAGGTACAAGGAGGGAGAAAAACCAAATTCGCATCGGTTTATAAATCCTGTCCCTGTCAAATATGTATGAGTTCCAAAAAGAATTTTCTCTGAGAATGAGTAGTAATTCTAAAAATAAGGTGATAAAAGTTAATCAGTTTTTGGATTCACACTTTTTGAAAAACAAGTTCACAAAAGACACATGACAGTTTTAAAGCCCATTATGATTCAGAACCTTACTTGGAGAATATTAATGAATCATCTACTTATCAATTTCTTTTCAGACACTTAATTCAGTTCTTATAATTTAGTATTTTAATTACATGAAATAAATGGGTCCTTAAATGTGGGAAATGATTGTGGTACTTCATCCTGAGGTTAACTTAAACATACTGAGAATACCTTAAAGAATGTTACATATCTTTTTCTCTCTACAATTCTTACAGAAATGTTTATTCGTGACCCCGAGATAAGGGGGAAGGTCCACACAGATTCCTGAGTTTATATTACTGGATGTGTGTAATTAGAATGGGTAGGTGCTAATCATCATGATTTACCATAGTTAAAATAGGCTGATCTAATTCTTCTACAAATACCAGAACACAGAAGTCTCAAAACAAGTAAGAATTCACAAAGAAGAAATAACATTTGAGATTTAATCCCAGAACTGATAAACAACAGACACAACACACATGCTCACTATCTTATAGAGGATATCTATAACCACTTGGGTGGCCATCATTTAAAATTATGACTTTAATAATTATTATAACAAGTTAACTTCCATTCTTATAAAGCTTATAGCTTATAGGACGCTTTCACAAAAATCTCATTTTATCTTTACTGAAACTCTGTGAGACAGAACTTTAAAAATTTTCTTTTAAGTAATAAAACAGCAGTTCAGAGAGATGAAGACATTTACCCAAGACAGTGGAATTAATGTAAGGGATAGAGCAGGATTAGAAGTGATACCACCTGACTCTAAATCCTGTGTTCTTTTCTACTATGCAAGAGGATTAGACCAGGTTTATTGGTTATCTTGAGTGATTATTTGGAGGTAAACACTAAACTAATTTTCTTTAGAAGAGTCTCTTTCTTCCTCTTATTGACATGCAAAACAATTTTGGGGCTGAGTGTTCTCTCTGTCATTAGACGTCTGTTACTCTGTTCTCTCCTCTTCCTGATGCTACACCAGGGTAGAACCTTCTGTTCTTTGAGATTCACCATCTCATCCAACCCCTGCAGAGCCTCTGAGCGGTGAGCGGGGCAAGGTATTTGATTTTCACTTAACAGAGGAAAAAATTCAAACAGACACAAGGTAAAACAGCCGTCCCCAAGGTGCGCATTGATTAATGGGAGAATCAAGGCACTCATAGGTGCACACCTTATCTTGTTCTTAGAATTGCAGCTCAGTTCAAAGTCTTGCCATTGTTGTGGTTATTGAGTGAACTCTCTGTTCACAGACTTTCCCATCAAACACAGTGGCCTGCACCATGATTCATCCCAAATTAAAAATTATCTTAGAAGGAAAGACCTGCAGATTTGGCCTCATTAAAAAAATAATAATAATAATAACAAATTCCCTATGGCATAAGGGAGCCCGAGAAGTTGCTTAAGAAAAATATTTGTCATATTAAAAGTTAATAATCATGTGATAGAAAGATCTCCCAGGGATCAGTAGGAAAATGAGGAGTGGGGATTGCAGAGGCCATGCATTCAACAGGAGATGCAAATTCGCAAGGAACTAGAAAAAAATACTGCCCTCACTAATTCATTAATGATCCAACCTGAGCAGAACTAAGCCTGTGGCTATAACCCAATTCTGGCGCGGATAAGCACAATGGGCAACACTGGGGAGACTGGAACCCTTCTGGAGGAGCCACTTGGCAGTGTCTGTTAACATAAAATGCCATTTCTTCGGACCCAGCAATTTATCTAGCTCATGGATTCATTCTTTCCTTTAATTGAACTTTATTTTTGAGTGCTGTATGCCAAGATCGTATGAGGCGTTGGAGACACAGATATGAATAAAACAAAGTCCTTGCCTTCGTTTAGCCTCCTCCTCTTGAGACACTCAGTAAACAAGAAAATATGTGATATAATGTTAGATGGTAATGGGTGCTCTAGTTAAAACAAGCAGGCAAGAGAGAGAGGGAGGTATATGTAGAAGATGTAGATGGTGAACCCAGGGAGGACCTCTCTGAGGTCTTTGTGAGGATCAGTCATGTAATTTTCTGGGAGAAGAACTGTCCAAGCAGAGAGAAGAGTAACTGGAAAGGTCCCGAGAGAGGAATGCACTTGGTGTGTTTGAGCAGCAGTGTGGGCTGGTGGGGCTTGAGCCGAGGAATGCTGTCAGCATAAATACTTGGATAAGTGTGAAAATATATATTTATGAGGATTTCATTTGGTTGTAATTACAGGTTGTAAATGCCCATTAAGAGGAAAAGGGTTCAGTAAATTCCTGTGCATTCAGCAGTGGACCGTCATGTGGAGCTAGAACGGACTGGGGTAGATCAGTGAGCGTTAACAGAAAAATGCTCGAGATGCAGCGCCCATTGGGAAAGAGAAAGAAGTTACAAGATAACATCTATACAGTGGGGCATGCCCTATTAAAAATAAATGTATATAAGACAAAATTAAATATATATTTGTAAACCATAGAGATGCAAATTATGAACTTAATACTAACCTTAGGCCTTGGTTATAACTGAGAGAAACTGAATATTCCAATCTATTTAATTAAAAACAAAAAGAACATCAAGGGGAATGGACTTGTTAACATTAGTGTAGGCTGGAACGCAGTCACTCCTACTCTCTCTACCTCCGGGTGCCGCCTCTTTTTCCCCCTTTCCGGTGAATTTCTCCTTATTCCACTCATGCTCTTTGAAACTGTTCCAACACTTAAAGCGGAGTCAGCTTCCCTGTTTTTCAGCATTATCACCTGACATGGTGTTTTCGAGCCCATTTTCCCTGGCATGGTCTGGGTTCACAGTGCCTTCTTGCCGGAGTTCAAAATGGAGGGATGAATACTCAAGTGAACTAGAACACAGCTGCTGGGATGAGTCGTGAAGTTGGCGTTTAGGTAATGTGTCAACAGCAATCTGAATCAGGTACCAGCATGCCTGTTCCCATTCCACAGGTAAGAAAACTGAGGCTCTCAGCATGTCTGTGACTTTAATCTCACAGTCCTATAAGGTGTGTTCTGGAGGGGTTCACCTTCCTACACTTTCTGTTCAGTTTGGATCCTTGAAAACCAACTCCGTCTTCAGATTCACCCTCAATGACATGAGCCTTTTTGTATTATCATATTTAATCTTCCCTGCCTTTTATGATAATTGAATGAGATAATGGGTGAGAAAGGTTTTGCAACATAAAATCATTGTAAGTTGAAGGCTTTATTATAATGTCAATTTCATCCCCCTTGGGAGGCCCTCAAATGTGGCAGAAAGGGCACTGGATTTCCAAATTTCCAATTTCAGTGATCTGGGTAGAATTCATCTTTAGCATTCATTGGCTAGGCGGCCATCCCTTCCTTCCTCCTGCCTCATCTCAGGGTTTGGTTGTGGTGGGAACTCAGCTAAGACCCTGTCCAAAGTCATTAGGCCAGAACTCATTTCTACTACCTAGCATCAGGGGTCCTGTTCACCTTCGGCTTTGTTGATTGTTGATATGACCAAACTACTGGGTATCAGATCGTATCTCATTCTGTTTTCATCTCCATTTCTCTGATTGCTATAGAAATGTGATTCTGACACTAATACCCATAGTTAGACCAGACTTCACAGGTGAGGGGCATGGTCCTACACAAGACTGTCCTTACTTCAGAGGCTAGATGCAAGCCTGGGTTTCCCATGTTCCTAACATTTCTGACCAACTGGCTCTGAATTTAGGGGTTGCCTTTACCCTTTTGGATTTAGTAATTCACTAGAGTGACTTAGAGAATTCAGGAAAGTGCTACAGGTATAATTACAGTTTTATTATTGCAAAAAAGGAATCAGATCAGGGCCAGCTAAAAGAAGAGACCCTCCCTCGCTCTGGGAGGGTCTCCAATAAGGAGCTTCCATGTCCGCTCCCCTTGGAGGCAGGAGGGGGCTGCATACCATCCCTGCACGTCAGCATGTAACTACATCCAGAGTTATGCTAACCATGGCAGGTCACCCACGCTTCAGTGTCCAGTTCTTGGATGGAAATTTACCACGTGGGCATGACTAATCGAACACTGGCCATGAGGCTGAACTCAGCCTCCAACCCTGTCTCCTTTCTGGATGTCAGGCTGGTTTCACACAGCTCAAACCAACCCTTGAATCACAAATGTTCTTGTAAAATTAATCAATTTCTTCTTTGTGAGTGTTCTGTTTGTCTCGTTTAAAAAATAATTTCCTATTCCAATATCACAAAGACATTTCTTCTGTATCCTATTCTACGATTTTGGAAGTCTTATATTTTAGTCATTGATCCTTTTGGAATTTATGTGTCACATTGCTTTTCTGGGCCTCAGCATCTTTCTCTGTGAAGTTGGTAGGTTGGATTACTTAATCTTTAAGATTTGTTTCGGCTTTGAATTCAGCGATAAAAATATCCAGTATTTACAGATAACTTTCTCTGTGCTAGGACTTGTCCTGAGAACTTTACATTTGTTCCCTATTTGAACCCACCTTGTCACTCTTTTCCAGGTGTAGTGAGGCTGAGAGCATGAGCTTATGTTGGACGGCCAGTAACAGTGGAGATGGAGTTGAAGCCAGGATACACACACACACATACACACACACTCTCAGGAATATTACTCAGCCATAAAAGAGAATGAAATATTGCCATTTGCAACAACATGGATGGATCTAGAGGGTATCATGCTAAGTGAAATAAATCTGTCAGAGAAAGACAAATACCATATGATCTCACTCATATGTGGAATTTAAGAAACAAAATAAACAAAGGGAAAAAAAAAGACAAAGCAAGAAACAGACTCTCAACTCTACAGAACACACTGACGGTCACCAGAAGGGAGGTAGGTGGGGGGATGGGGGACGTAGGTGAAGGGGATGAGCACGGAGTCATGTACGGAGGTGTTGAATCACTGTATTGCACACCTGAAACTAATATAACACTGTATATTAACTATACTGGAATTCAAATAAAAAATTTTAAATACATACATACATACATACATAAATACATAAATGTCTTTAAAAATGGAGTCCTGTATACAACATCTAATAGATGAGGGAGGAGGTGGGAGAGCAGCCTGGTTAAGCACTGGTAACCCAGAACTAGGCAGTGTAGGTTTGAGCTCCAGATCTGCTGTTTACTAGCTGCCTAATGACTTTGGGCAAATGTTCAACTTCTTTCCGTCTCAGTTCCCTGTTCTATAATTGGGGGAAATGATAGCTCAGACGTTGCAGGGTCATCCTGGGAGCAGAGCTGTGCGAGGCACAGCCTAGCCATTATAAAAGCATTTGGCATTATTACAGTGAGTGCTCACGGACATGCTGCCCTGCTCTCCCCACTTAGCAAACCTCCAGAGATGGTGTGGCTGACCCTGTTGACACCTGTTGGTCCTCAGGATGTTCTCAGGGACATACCAGGATCCCTCCTGGTCTCAGCAGTGGGTCTCAACTCCCCAGAGCTGGCTCCAACCCCATCTGACTCTAGAGCGACTCCTCTGCCGCGGTCTAAAAATCTGCACAATTAACCTTTCCCTGCCTGGTTTGGATGTGAACTTGAACCACCTTATTCTTAGCTCCTCGCCGGCCGTTAACTGTTTGATGTGTTCGAGGGATGTCTCTTAACCTTGCACCTCATTAGAATGAGTGACTTTTGTGAGGCAATAAACCAGCCTTGCCTCTAATGGAACCAGATTCCAGCACCTCCCCCCTTTTTAAAGATCCTTACAAAGAAAGCTATTACAGGTTTGCAGAGATTGATTTTAGTTAAAACTGAGTCTATATGAAAGCAGGCAGAGTGGTTATGACATAAATTACTTTGATATATTGAGTGCAAAGGCAAATGCAATTTCTTTCTTCCTTTTAGCTTTCCGTGTTCAGCAGAGGGGTGGTGATTTATCTTTTTATCCATTTCAGTCTGACGTAGGTTGCTTTTAACTCCAGGGAAGAAGGGACAGATGGCCTGTGTTGGAGGGACTTGCAGGAGGAGGACAGAAAAGAAAAAAGGAAAGAAAGAAGACCCCTCTCCTGACCTGTGGGCCCTCACATGATCCTATCTGGCTGCCCCCTCCTCCCCACCTTGCCTGGCCCACTGCGGGGGAATAAGTAAACAGAAAATGCAAGAAACCTCTCAAATGGAAATCAATAAGCAGTTACTATGTAGTTATCTTAAGCTCAATTTTTGTATAGCAAACTATAATTACATATAATAAATATCAAGCCACACTCATTGAGGAAACAGAATATATTCTATTATAATCTAATTTTCATTTCTTTTTCCCAGATCCCATGGGCCCTCTTTTGGATGCTTCTAGGTCCACACAATAGACACTGAAAGGTTGATTTCCTTATGTCAGAGCCCTCACTCCTCTTGTTACTGTTTTGAGAAAGTTATTAATCTTTGCTCTAGCAGATCCTGAACATTTTCTTTAAGGCTGTGCCTCTGGCACCGTATTGTTGAAGAGGTCTTGCCCTCACCAGCATGCTCTGCAAATTTCTGACTTTGTGGCTTGATTCCTGCAAATGAAGATGGAAATTCTGGCCTAAAGAAAGCGGAGGAGGGCTTACCGTTGCAGGACTTCTCAGAGGCTTTAATACGCTGCTGTGCTTTGTGGCTCTCTGGGGGTGATACAATGTGTCACTTCTGAACTTTTGACAAGCAACACTTTCTACAGAGTGTCTCACAGTGATCACATCCTGTTACAGATACTTGGAGAGACGCTCGTCCCTTTTGCAAGGGTACAGAAGGCCTTTTCCAGGAGAACCTTGCCCTTCCATCTAAACTCAGCTTTTGTCTCTGCCCCGCATCCCATTCTGTTAGCAGCTGCATGCAAGTCACCGACATCCCTGAATGCCCTCGGCTTCCCCCTACCTGCGCTCGCATGGCACACACAGGTTTTTCTTCTTCCAAAGCCATTTCTCCTCCTTGTGCTCCTGGCAAATTCTGACATCTTTGGAACCCAGTTTTGTGGTCACCTCCTCAGTGAAGCGTCCCCAGGCAGAGTTAGGATGACTTCCTAGGATGCTGCCATAGCCTCTTCAGAGAGAGAGGAACACGGGCACATGTGCAGCAGCCTAGACGTGTTCGATGATACCACAGTAGGGGAACGTTACTGGGGCATTAAAGCTTCCAGAACAAAACAAAACAGAAAATCTGTCAGTGAAAATACTTGGAGTTTGGAAAACATTTTGGAAAGCCACTGAATTAGAAGGCATTTTGGAAGAGCAAGAGATGGTCAGTGAGCTGTGTATCAAGGACATTGAGAAGGTTTCTTTGCTGAGGGGCCTTGGTTTGGCTGGATGGGCTTCCCAGGTTTGGGGTAACAGCTGAATCGCTCCAGGCAGGACCAGCTGGGCACTGCCTCCCAGAGCCTCTGAATCAGCCCTCTCCAAGGTGCCTCCTCCAGATAAAAGTTAAACCTTGCCAGTATATGTCAGTGTCCAGTGATTGCCCCTCAGGCGCATCCTATAAGGAGAGGAGTGACATACTCCCACCTTTCTGGAAACTCTCATTTGCTGAATCCGACCAAAAGTCAACTGGCAAAGAAATCTAGGTGATGAAGTTTGTGGAGATAAAGCTCTTGGGACAGGGAAGCACACAGAAGGGCAGAGAAAGTATAAGGGGCAGGTAGATAGAAAAGTGGAGAAGGAAAAACCTGCCATTTATGTATGTATGTATGTATGTATGTATGTTATGTTATGTTAGTCACCATACATTACGTCATTAGTTTTTGATGTAGTGATCCACGATCCATTGTTTTCGTACAACACCCAGTGCGCCATGCAGTACGTGCCCTCCTTAATACCCATCACCGGGCTCACCATCCCCCCAACCCCTGCCCCTCTAAAACCCTCAGTTTTGTTTCTTGGAGTCCATAGTCTCTCATGGTTTTTCTCCCCCTCCTATTCCCCCCCTTCATTTTTCCCTTCCTTCTCCTAATGTCCTCCATGCTATTCCTTATGTTCCACAAATAAGTGAAACCATATGATAATTGACTTTCTCTGCTTGACTTATTTCACTTAGCATAATCTCCTCCAGTCCCATCCATGTGGATGTAAAAGTTGGGTATTCATCCTTTTGATGGCTGAGTAATATTCCATTGTATATATGGACCACATCTTTATCCATTCATCTGTTAAAGGGCATCTAGGCTCTTGCCACAGTTTGGCTATTGCAGACATTGCCGCTATGAACATTGGGGTGCATATGGCCCTTCTTTTCACTACGTCTGTGTCTTTGGGGTAAATACCCAGGAGTGCAATTGCCGGGTCATAGGGTAGCTCTATTTTTAAATTTTTGAGGCACCTCCACACTGTTTTCCAAAGTGGCTGTACCAGCCTTTGTGTAAGGTTGTATCAATTCACCTTTCTACAGTGGTATATAAACATGCGTAGTAATCCGTTTCCTCTCCAACACAGTATGGTTTCAAAGTATCAATCATTTTCTATCTGATAGTTGAAAAATGCAGCACTATCCTTTCAATAGTCTTTTTCTTTTTCATATGTGCATTGCTGATATATTTTTTAATCCTTTAAGACTGATTTATATGTTTATTCTTCGAACATCAGTAATTTCACATCCTCTGGCTATATGTTCCATTGGAGGGACTTCTTTTCTTATTGACTTACAGTGTTCTTTATAAAGAGAACCGATCTTTTATTTCTGGGCTGATTTTATAGTTTTTTTCTGTTTCTCCTTTTCCTTTTGCATTGTTAATATTTTTTCCTGGGCAGTCGTGTTTTTGTGTTGTCAAATTTATCATTTTTTTTTCATAGAGGGTGGATATTATGCCATACATCTGCCTTCTGTATGTTGAGATTTTACATATAATTTTTCTAGTAATTGTATTATTAAGAAAAACAACTGAAATTTATTTGAGTATAAGGTTTGAAATATCCAAATCCTTACCATTTTTCCTCCCATCAGCTGTCGAATAAACACTTCTAATCTCTTGATTTTTTTAAATTTTATTTTTATCAGGTGCCAAATTCTTACCTATGCTTTGATTTAATTCTGGACTTTCTACCGCCCCCTCCCGTTCTGCCAATTTGTTCACGCCCAACTCCACTCTGTTGTAATGATGACTTTATTGTGAGGCAGGATTGGTCTTACCTGACCCATAATTTATGTTTATTTATGTATTTTCTCCCATTATTGCATACACTGTGTATTCTATTTCAGATTAATTGTGAATGCTGGTAGGGTGTTTTTCAGTTCTTAAAAAAAATATATCACAAAGATAGAAGAGGAGGTAAGGGGACCATTTAGCTTCTTTTCCATTCACTAACACAATTATCAGTATTTTGGAAGAATCTTTTGGTTTCTTTCCTTCAGATTTTTTTCCAGATATTTTTCATAACCTTTATTTTATTAATTACTACCTGGTATAATTGAGAAATGAGATTTTTTAGCAACAGTTAATACTTTTGTAACCATTGTTGGTCTATGAGTTCACTCAAGGATTGGACAATGATCTATGTTTACAGAAATCTAGCCTTTTAGGTCCCTAATTCTAGAATAGAATCTCATTCTCCAGCTGGTATTCAAAAGCCAGTTTTGTGCTTAATAGTTGAGTGATCTTTGGCAAGGTTTTTTTTTTACTTCCCCCGTGTCCTTTTTTATATATAAAATGAAGATGATAGTGCATAATGAAGAGGATTATCATGCATTATAAAATTGGGTTCGAGTCTCAGACTCAGCCTTTACTTGTTTGTGACCTTGACCAAGTCCATTAAACTCCCTCAGCCTGTTTCCTCATCAATAAAATTGGAGATAGCAATTTGCAACAGTAAATCCTCTCTTATAAGTTGGTTGCAAAGGACCAGTCTGTGCTCCTGGTCTTTCTGATATACCACACAAAATGTAATTTATGATCGTGTTAATCGACCTGGTTACTGAGAAGAAAGAGAGAAAGAGAGGGTGGGAGGGTGGGAGAAGAGAGAGAAGGCGGAGGTGTTTGGCTTTACGTCCATCGAGGGATGTGGTGTTTTGGACAGCGCATCAAACTCTTGCTCCCTTGCCCTGTCATCTAGCATCAGAGACCAACTTTGCCCTGATGCACCGGAGGTTCTACCTTACTTGACTGGATTCAGCCGCATCTTCAATCTTGTTAAACTACATAGCACAACAAAGCCAAGTCCAAGAAAGGTTAACTGAGGCCTTTGGATTGATTGAAAATGGTTGTCAATGGTGTTGTCCCTCCCACGTACAATGGGTTTTCATTAGAATTTTGTTGTCTGCCTTAGAGTGGTTGAAAACATCCATATGACGGGTTAATCAGTTTCCAAGTTAATGCATTCCCATGTGGTAAGGACTTGCTCAAACGCCTCTCGGCCTGTCTGAATGGGTGTTAAGGAATTAAGTAGGACAGTGAAGGAACCCCACATTCAATTAAGAAGAAAGTTGCAAAGTGTTTTTTTTTCTAACCTAGAAAATGAACCGAGGCTGCTAATTTCCTTGCCACCCCCATGATATATAAAAGGTTAAAAAAAGGCTGAACCCATAAAAAAATATAACATCATTTACATCTTCCAAATCGCAGTGCTATTGGATGCATCATTAACTATAAAGGGGTTGCAATAAAAACATTAATTAGTATAAAAACAGCCCAAAAAGCAAGGTTTCAAGTTCATTTTGGCCCTCCTCAGAAGGATAGAAAGCTCTATATTTATATATTTATATAACTAGGAACAGCTAAATCATGTATCTGTATAAAGAATGCAAAAGGAGGATAGAGAGAGAGAACCAGCCAAAGTGACCATTTCATAAACCACAACTGCATTTCAGTCCTGGGCGATCCTTCTCCTGGTTATTACACTCATAAAATGCCTATAAAAATGGCATCATGCAGTTCCATATTTATGGTCTGTCAATGTCCCACAGATCAAATGGGTTGAGTTTACAAGGCAAGAGATGATTTTCCCCCATTTTAACCGCTGTCCCTTCTTCCTATGTCCTCTGGACTTTGTGTGCCGCTCTTCTCCTCTGACAATTATATAGCCTGGGGCACGCTGACAAGTCTGTAATTAAAGCTTGGATAGTGGTGGAGGGCTCGCCGAAGCCCACACCTCAGCCCATCCTGCTCTCACATCCGTTTTATAGTTTTGAGTTCAATGGCCAGCTGAGCTTCCACTGGGGGGAGGCAGTTCACAATGGAAAATGATGTTTTAGGGATGTTCCCATTTGCAATTATCCCTGGTCACCAAAGGCTTAGTAGGTCAGGGTCCTCAATGAGGGACAGGAACATTCTGGCTCAGCACACTGTCTCTATAGGATGTTACAGGTATTGAAAATAAGGACCTGCTGCTAAATCAAAATGTTTTCATTTCTAGGCTCTACCCTCTTTGAAGAATAAGAGGGATAGTCCTCTTTTTTCCTTATGGCAGGAAAAGTAAATTTGATTAAGTAATAGTAAGGTTCCGGAGGAAATTTGCAGGGGGCGGGGGGAGTTGAGACCTTGCAGGGGGCTCTTCTCAAGGGTAGAATTTCATCCACATCACTTGGCCAATTCTTAATGGGAAAAAGCTGCCTGTGTACCATTTCCCTGCCACTGGAGTGTTCATCTTCTCTCCCATCCAATGCTGAACCCAAGACAGGAGGCCATGCTGCAGCAAGCCACGGGAGCCTCAGGCTGCCCTTGGCAATCCACTAATGTGGCTGCCAGAGCCTGTGATCACAGACTCAGAAGCACTGCCCTTCAAAAGCCATGGTCCCCAGTGCAGCATGCTGGTGTCTGAATGATGGGAGCGAGCATTTTCATTTGTGAGATGTCAAGGGCACATGAGACATGAAGCAGTTTGGTGTGATTGGGTGGCAATCCATGGGAAAGAGGGTGGGGAAGATGAGTCCCAAAGAGCTTGGGCCAAAAGTGGCTAGAGGTAAAAACTAAGCCAAAGCAGCTAATTGGTCCCTTCCTTCTTTGTGTCCTCCCTTCACACTGCCTGGATTTCCATCCTGGTGCTTTTCAGGATGCTTTTTTGGTTGCACTTCTAAAATATAAGTTGCTTTACTTCACTCTAAGACCTCGAGGAGGGACAGTGTTTGTTATTTTCCTTTCTATCCCAAATGACCAAGGTGGTGCTTGGCTCGAAAGAACACCATATAAATAATTATAGCCAGTTGATTATTAAGAACATGGATAGTGGAACCAAATAGAGCTGGGCTTGGGTCATGATCTGCTATCTACCTATTAGGATCTTGCTCAGCTTCAGCACCAAAATATTACTAATAAAATTATCATTTTAATCAATTATTATTATTACTAATGTGTATTCAGTGTTAACTATGTGCCAGGCATTGATGAACTTCTTACATGTGTATCTCATTTAATTCTCATTAAAAACTTTGTATCATACATATAATTTTATGCCCATAATTCAGTTAATAAGTAGTAGTGCATACATAATACCACTCATTTATTTATTTATTTATTTATTTATTTATTTATTTATTTATTTTTAAATTTTATTCTTATGTTAATCCCCATACATTACATCATTAGTTTTAGATGAAGTGTTCCATGATTCATTGTTTGTGCACAATACCCAGTGCTCCATGCAGAATGTGCCCTCCTCAATACCCACCACCAG
>NW_023270415.1:74602926-74647251 GCF_011800145.1 Mirounga leonina | reverse complement strand
CATTAGTTTTAGATGAAGTGTTCCATGATTCATTGTTTGTGCACAACGCCCAGTGCTCCATGCAGAATGTGCCCTCCTCAATACCCACCACCAGGCTAACCCATCCTCCCACCCCCCTCCCCTCTAGAACCCTCAGTTTGTTTTTCAGAGTCCATCGTCTCTCATGGTTCGTCTACCCCTCCGATTTCCCCCGCTTCATTCTTCCCCTCCTGCTACCTTCTTCTTCTTCTTCCTTTTTTTTTCTTAACATATATTGCATTATTTGTTTCAGAGGTACAGATCTGAGATTCAACAGTCTTACACAATTCACAGCGCTTACCAGAGCACATACCCTCCCCAGTGTCTATCACCCAGTCACCCCATCCCTCCCACCCCACCCCCCACTCCAACAACACTCAGTTTGTTTCCTGCGATTAAGAATTCCTCATATCAGTGAGATCATATGATACATGTCTTTCTCTGTTTGACTTATTTCGCTCAACATAATACTCTCCAGTTCCATCCACGTCGTTGTAAATGGCAAGATCTCATTCCTTTTGATGGCTGCATAATATTCCATTGTATATATATACCACTTCTTCTTCATCCATTCATCTGTCGATGGACATCTTGGCTCTTTCCACAGTTTGGCTATTGTGGACATTGCTGCTATAAACATCGGGGTGCACGTAGCCCTTCGGATCCCTACTTTTGTATCTTTGGGAATACCACTCATTTAAATGATAATATCTGACCCATATTAGTTATTTAGTAAATATTGACAAATATACAAAGTCCTTAAATTGTTTGTTTTTCCATCAGAGTTTAAGTAAGGAAGTTAATGCTGAAGCCAGATAAACAGAACCTGAAGTGTCCCCAAGCATTAGTTATCTGTTGCTATGAAATTATCCCAAAACTTAGTGGCTTGAAACAGCAATAAACACTTATTATCTTGACAGCTTTAGTGGGTCAGAAATCCAGGAGCAGCTTGGCTGGGTGTTTCTGGCTCAGGATCTCTCATGAAATCGTAGTCAAGGTTTTGGCTGGGACTGCTGTCATTTGAAGATTTGCCTGGGACTAGACGGTCCACTTCCAAGATGGCTCACTCAGACGCCTGACAAGTTATTGCTGGTTGTCGGCAGAAGGCTCCAGGTCCTTGCCATATGGATGGTTCCTTAGGGCTGCTTGAGTGTGCTCACAACATGGCAGCTGGCATCTCCCAGACTGGGTGATCCAAGAGACGGCAAGGAGAAAGCCACTTAGACTTTTATGACCTAGCTTTGAAAGTCACACTCTGCCATATTTTTGCACTTTTTCTCTAGTCGTAGCCCTATTCAAGAGCTTGAAAATTAGGAGGCGGGAATCACTGGAAGCCATCTTGGAAAGCCGACACGGAAAGATCACAGGATCAAATCTGGGTCAGCTCAGGACTGAGGGCATGAACAAAGCAAAAGTCACAGAAGCCAGATTGTAGGTGGCTCGGGGTGTGTGGTTCTGGATGGGGAACGTGACTTAAGTGGTCTATCTTCATAGAGACGTACCTTCTCTGAAAATTTATATGCTCTTTTTGATTGGTTGGATGGGTGGAAGTAGAGAGCATGAATGCTTCTATCTCATATACTAATGGGGAGATGTATAAACAAGGCAAATTCTTCAGAATAAAGTTTTAAAGTTAGTGATCTGGTCAGCAAAGATGCAAAAGACAATGTGTTGCTGATAATGCCAGGAAGTGGCCCAAAAGGTGGTGTTGCTGAATCGAACCTACAATTTCAGTAGAAATAAAAGGGAAAATAAGACATCGTGTTAATGAGGAAGTATTAAAGACCTGGTTCTGAAAAGCAAAATTGCTATTCAGCAATATCTTTCTGGTAGGGAGGGAGGATGATGGTATTTAGATCAGAAAATCTGGGTCAGATGTATCCCAAGGAATTAACAAGCCTTTATCTTTCTTGAGCAGAATAGAGTAGAGGAGGGGGAGAAAGTGAGAAAGATTTTGAGCAAGAAATGCGTAGCTCCTGCAAAGAAGTTATAATATTTTTATTATTTTCTGGCTCAAGTGGCTGACCTGATCTCATGGTCCAGTTCAGAGGTTGATTTTGCAGTGGCTTATCAAATTATATCTTTTTTTAAACATATTTTTTTTATTATGTTATGTTAATCACCATACATTACATCATTAGTTTTTGATGTAGTGTTCCATGATGCATTGTTTGCATATAACACCCAGTGCTCTATGCAGAATGTGCCCTCTTTAATACCCATCACCAGGCTAACCCATTCTTTTATATCTTTAAGTCCAGAGTCACAAGGGCCCTTCTTCCCGCTGATACTTCTTCTTCTTTTTTTTTTTTTTTTGCAGTCATACTGAGGAACAAAGCTGGTTCTGCAATCCAGCATAATTTATTCTTCATTAGTCTAAGCTATGATTTGTTCATGATTACATTCAATTTCAATGTTTACAGATTCATTTTCATAATATTTCCTCTGGGTTTATTATTTCCATTTGTAAAAATCACTAAGTCCTCTAAATCAGGGTAAGCTGGTGTAATTTGCCAGGGGCCATTGCTCTGACTCACTCTGGGCCTAGAGCTTTGCAACAGCAGATAGATGATGCTCTACTTGAGAGAACTTGACTTTTGGATCCTGTGGAGAGCTCTTCAGGGTCTCCTTTGCTTGTCTCAGACTTCTGTGAAATTGGATGTATGATGTGTTAGGAGGTGGGAATGGGCTTTGAGAAAACTGGTGGC
The DNA here is from genome assembly GCF_011800145.1 of Mirounga leonina. NCBI lineage: Eukaryota > Metazoa > Chordata > Mammalia > Carnivora > Phocidae > Mirounga > Mirounga leonina. Next base: position 74,644,525 of record NW_023270415.1, on the reverse strand, counting down.
TTTGGCGGGTCATGGATAACCGTGCTTTGGTTTCCTCAATATGGTGTTTGCCCCTCCACCCATCAGACCATCCACATGGTTACCATGAGAATTGCTGTGTAAGTACATTGTGAAACTCTCTTGGTGACTGTGGGTTGGGCAATATCTTATTTATTTTTCTGTCTCTAGGTATTGATTCCAAAGATGTAGCTTTGAAAAAATGGGCATTTGTACGGTAATATATTCAGTCACTCCTTTGTTCATTCAATCCACATTTTCGAAAAACATAGAATGTGTTAGTACCACGTTGGCTTCCAAGGATACAACAATTTTATTCTCCAGTTCTTGAGAGTCAGTCCATTGTTGCTTCCCTGCAGCATCTTCCAATCTTAAATTTATTTTTATTTTTAAGTAATCTCTACACCCAATGTGGGGCTCAAACTTACAACCCTGAGATCAAGAGTCACACGTTCTACCGACTGACTCAGCCAGGCATCCTGGCATCTTCCAGTCTTATACATCAGCAAAAGAATGACAGGACCAATTTCTGTTATTTATATGTCTATATTAATGCCATTTTTAGAAGTTTTCTTCAAGTCCTCTTTGGATAAGCCATATGGATTTCCTCTGATAATGGACATGAAAGTACCCATTCCATAATTGTCTAAATAGGCCCCGCAAATTGCCTATGAACTTGCATCAGAGCCAAGATGGTCTTTAAATTTATTTCCCAAGACCTTGACTCCATGGCAGGCTTTTATTAGTTGAGACTATTTCAGTTTAAAGTAACAAAACACCTGATTTAAACTGACTTGACCACAAAAGTGAATGCATTGTCTTAATGTGGCTCATCCACCCAGAAACCCATCTGACTTCAAGCATGATTCCACAGGCCATCAGGATGTGGTTCTTGTATCTTTCTGTGTCTTGGCTCTGCTTTCTCTGTGCTGATCCCATTCTCCAACAGGCTTTTAGAGTCACCAGCTGGCTCAATACAGCTCTTAGACTGCATCCTACCTGGTTCAGATCCAGCATGTAAACGACCATGTGAAGTATGACCAACTGAAGTCACAAAGTTCACTCTGACTGTATTAGCTTAGGACATGAGCCCACTGCTGAGCCAGTCCTGTTTTTTGAAGCAATTCCAGCAAATTATTTTCTGCCTTAAAAATTATCCCAAGGGGGCAATCTTCCATTTTTCTCCTCAGTGCATTTCACTGTATCACAACTGATGTTTAACTTAAGATTAACTAGCTATTACTTTAGTCCATTGTTCCTTAGAATTTCCTTCCTTCTTATCAGATAAATAGACCTAAAACTTGGGCTTTTATTTTAATATAGAGCTCAGAAGTCTCTGCTATTTATTGGGTAGATTGTCCTAATTTGAGTTTTGACAGCAGCTCCTTTTCAGCACAGCGTGAACCATCTTTAAAGCTACAATTTCAACAGTGTTCCAACTATCCAGGTGTACTATCATTTCCCCAGCTGCCCTTGACCTTCAGCCAGTCTTTGCACTACTTTTCACATGGGACTCGTAGATGCGTGACTTCAGGGAAGCACATTTGTCATTGTAAAATGGGGATAATAATGCATATTCTCCTGGATGTGGAGGGATTGAATGTGAAGATCCTTTGTAAACAGTGAAATGGAACTCAGTTTTTTTAAAATTTTTTATTGTTATGTTAATCACCATACATTACATCATTAGTTTTTGATGTAGTGTTCCATGATTCATTGTTTGTGCATAACACCCAGTGCTCCATGTAGAACGTGCCCTCTTTAATACCCATCACCAGGCTAACCCATCCTCTCACCCCCCTCCCCTCTAGAACCCTCAGTTTGTTTTTCAGAGTCCATCGTCTCTCATGGTTCATCTCCCCCTCTGATTTCCCCTCCTTCATTCTTCCCCTCCTGCTATCTTCTTTTTTTTTTTCCTTAACATATATTGCATTATTTGTTTCAGAGGTACAGATCTGTGATTCATCAGTCTTGCACAATTCACAGCGCTCACCATAGCACATACCCTCCCCAATGTCTATCACCCAGCCACTCCATCCCTCCTACCCCACCCCCCACTCCAGCAACCCTCAGTTTGTTTCCTGAGATTAAGAATTCCTCATATCAGTGAGGTCATATGATACATGTCTTTCTCTAATTGACTTATTTCGCTCAGCGTAACACCCTCCAGTGGAACTCAGTTTTAAAAGGGCACTGCTGTTACGAGGAAGCCCATGTCTAATGGAATAACTAAGATCTGGCTTAGTTCACGTAAAGCCAGGCAGTATCTGAGTTAATGTGCTCCCACCTATGCTGTGCATGAGCCCTCACCAGCCACGAGAATGTGCTCATCTGTCACTGATGTCCGACTAGACACAGCTGGGCATTGTGCACTTCGGGGGTGGCTTCTGAACAGGAGCGTTATGCGTTAGAGACTGTTTCACAGTTTCATTCCCCAGATAATTCTCTGCTCTCCAAAATCCAAAACTTTACTTAACCAGTTTCCTGAGCCCGGGATGCTCTTCCTTTCTACAAATACTTGCCAAAGTCTTATTATTCTCATGCCTTTCAGAAAACACCAATCTTCCCTGCCCTGGCCCACTCATATATAAACCTCCAGGTCCTCCCCTATCAAAGAGAAATTTCTTGGTGCTTTTTTTTTTTTTTAATTATACTGGCCATATCTTATCTCTATTTTGCTGCTGATTTAAGTTCTTGAAAGTCTTTCTTGCTAGATATTCGACACTTCAAAGTCAAGCGTTGTTTTTATTCACCTCTATATTTCCAGTACCTGGCATGGTTGTGATGCTCAAATCAGGAGGGAGGAAAGGAAGGAAGGAAGGGAGGGAGGGAGGGAAGGAGGGAGGGAGGGAGGGAGGGAGGGAGGAAGAAATCAAACAAATATATCGGAGTGAGCATCCTTTTCTGGCCACCCTGAACACTTCTGCAAGGAAGAGAATTACTTTTCATACCAGGTCATGAAGCAGCCTTGCATCTAGGCTGTGTCCACTGATACAGACTATAGCTTATATCGGCAGCGCATCTTGGAAACAACAGGGATTAAACCCATAGTCATCTCTCCTTTCCCTGAGCTTCACCCCAATCCCATCCCATTGTTAGAATGCTCTATGGCTCACCTTGAATTGAGAGGCCTCTATCCAGCCGACTGCACCTTGTACTTAGGTCTAGTAGAACAATCATATTGCATTCATCCTTTAAAATTTTTTTTTCTACAAATCTGTGTTCTGTCCTGGATCATGAGCTGTGTGCAGGAAGGAACTGTGTTGTGTACTTTTCTGTTTAGTGATACCAGCTGATACCTCAGTGAGATTTTAGGAGAACAGGCAAGGACCATGAGAAGAGGTAGACATGTCAAGAGATATAGATGTATATCTCTAGATGTAGAGATAAAGAAACCGAGAGATTTCACTGGGGTAGGATCTGACCACTTTTAGTCTTGTCCCCTCCTATTTGCCTCCTTGATGTGTGTGCATGTCCAGGAGCATGCACATACGTGTGTGCACATGACATTTATTGAGAGTCTCCCAGACACAATGTTAGATCTTTTGCATCAGAATTACTAGTCTTCACAATCTCATGTGAAGGCATGACTTAGCTTCCCCATTTTGTGGAGGAAATAAAAGTTGATCACAAGACAGAATCCAGTTAGCCCAGTGATAGGTATTAAGGAGGGCACATACTGCATGGAGCACTGGGTGTTATACGAAAACAATGAATTGTGGATCACTACATCAAAAACTAATGATGTATTGTATGGTGACTAACATAACATAATTAAAAAAGAAGAAGAAGAAGAAGAAGACAGAATCCAGGGATGCCTGGGTGGCTCAGTTGGTTAAGTGTCTGACTCTTGGCTTCTGCTCAGGTCATGATCTCAGGGTCATGAGATAGAGCCCTGCATCAGGCTCCATGCTCGGCAGGAAGTCTGCTTGAGATTCTCTCTCCCTCTCCCTCTGCCCCTCCTCCCTGCGCACTCTCTCTCTCTAAAATTAATAAATAAATCTTTAGAAAAATAAGAAGACAGAATCCATTTGCCCAGGGTTTCCAGCATAGGTAAGCCATGACTCAAGCCCACACTGGCTGGAATTCAAAAACCATGTTCTTTTCATTAAGCCACCTTTCTTCTGAATACAACCTGGTCTCAAAATCACCTCTCCCCACCACCCCTCCAGTTTCTTTATAAACAAGGTGCTCCCTTCTCTTCTTTTTCCTTTCCTCCATAATCCTATTTAGTCAAAGTTAGAGTTATCCCGAGAATATCATCATGTTGGCCCAGACAGCTTCATTATATGTGCCAAAGACATCGTGTTAGAAAATTATACATTCTGGCAAGAAAATCCTCACTATATCATTTTCAGATCAAATCCACCAAGAATTTTGCATGTTAATGGACCAAAAGAAAACCCACAGAACGTCAGTGAGGTGTCACTCCTATAATATGAAACCTCTCCCCGCTCCTGCTGCGCAAATATTTTTTAAGCAAACAATTGCTTCACACAATGCATCTCTCAAATTCTGTGTTCCCCAGTTGTTCCTAAGAAACTAGAGTCCACGTAGGAAGAGGAACCAAAGCAGGACTGTCTTGATTTGCTTCAGTTAAGAGTTTGCCAGCCTGTGGTGATGGAAAGACTCCTGGTTCATAGGGACAAAACTTCTGGGAGGCTAGCACATCAAATCAATAAGGCATTCCTCTACACAGGCCCTGCCTTCTTTCCCTCTTGCCCTCCCTCCTTCTGTCCCTCCTTTCCATTTACTTTTTTATTTTGAAGATTTTACTTATTTATTTGTCAGAGAGAGAGAGAGCACAAGAAGGGAGATCTGCAGACAGAGCAGGCAGAGGGAGAAGAAGGCTCCCTGCATAGCAAGGAGCCTGATGTGGGACTCGATCCCAGGACACTGGGATCATGATCTGAGCTGACGGTAGACACTTAACTGACTGAGCCAACCAGGCATCCCTCCGTTTACCTGTTTTTTTTTTTTAATACATCTTTTTTTAAATTCGTTTCAGAGGTAGAATTTAGTGATTCATCAGCTGCATATCACACCCAGTGCCCATTACATCACGTGCCCTCCTTAATGCCTGTCACCCAGTTATGCCATCTTCCCACCCACCTCCCTCCAGCAACCCTCAGTTTGTTTCCTAGAGTTAAGAGTCTCTTTTGGCTTGCCTCCCTATTTTTATCTTATTTTATTTTTCCTTCCCTTCCCCTATGTTCATCTGTGTTGTTTCTTAAATTCCACATATGAGTGAAAGCATGTAGTATTTTTCTGACTGACACTTCACTTAGCATAATACCCTCTAGTTCCATCCACGTCATTGCAAATGGCAAGATTTCATTCTTTTTGATGGATGAGTAATATCCCATTATATATACATACCACATCTTCTTTATCCATTTACTTTAAAAATTTATTTTTAGAGTGTGTTTAATTTACAAAGTGCTATGGTTCTCTGAGCCTTCTACACAAACCATGCCTATCCCATCACCCATACTACAGAGGTGGTCACTTTGAAACCATTTTGTTGACTTATTTCTCTAAATGACCCATTGTCTTTGTTCACTCAAGCCTCCATAACTAAATACCACAGACTGGGTGGCTTAAACAACAAACATTTATTTCTCACAGTTCTGGAGGCTGGAAGTGCAGGACCAGGGTGCCATCATGGTTGGGTTTGGCGAGGCCTGCTCCCTGATTCATAGACAGCTGTCTTTTTGTTGTGTTCTCATGTGGGAAGGGGCCAGGGAGCTCTCTGGGGTCTCTTTTATCAAGGCACTAATCCCGTCATGACATCTCCACCATCATGACCTCATCACCTCCCAAAGGCTCCACTCCACTACCATCCCAGTGGAGATGAGGTTCCTTTTTTTAAAAAAATATTTTATTTGACAGAGAGAGAGACAGTGAGAGAGGGAACACAAGCAGGGGGAGTGGGAGGGGGAGAAGCAGGCTTCCCATGGACCGGGGACCCCGATGTGGGGCTCGATCCCAGGACCCTGGGATTATGACCTGAGTTGAAGGCAGACGCTTAATGTCTGAGCCACCCAGGCACCCCAAGAGATGAGGTTTCAATGTATGAATTTGGGGGGACACAAACATTCAGTCTGTAGTGGCCCCATTATTTAGGGTTAGTCCCTTCACTTCCCACAATAAAACACAAGAATTGTTCGCTTTCACAGCCCTGCACATGCATGCTCCACGCTTCCACCTCCCCAACATGCAGTGTTCATGTGATTATTAGTGCACGGATGACACTTCCAGATGATGCCACCTGTAGTCTGTTCTGTATATGATGCCATATATACTATGGTCATTTCCTTTTCCTACCTTATGTTTCCTTTTCCTCAAAGTTATTGTTTTGTTTGATTTGGCTGTTTGCTTACTTTTCACATATTGTTCTTATGAATTCTCACCAGATTTTGCCCCTGTTGTACAAATCTCTCAAAGTATTTGAATAATTAGCCTGTGATTTTATCTCTCTTGAAAGAAGCTCTCCCACAGCCTTCTGGTCTGTTTTCAATTCTCCTAGTTGCTCACTAGAATTACGGTCCAGCTGTCAACCTCAGCTCTTCCTTCACCATCGTCCTGGGGATTACCCTTGCCTCTCTCACATCGAATTCTCAGGGTTTTTTAATCTTATTCTACCCTTTCTTTGGCTTGTGCCTTATTTTGGGTGGAGCACATTTTCTATTAGCTTCCTGATAGTAGGTGTCCTGGATGAAAAATATTTGAGATATTCCATAACAAATTTTTTCTACCCTCATACTTGATTATTTTGCAGTTGACCCTTGAACAACATGGGTTTGAACTGCACGGGTCTACCTCTATGTGGATTTTTTTTTCCTGATAAATACAGCATAGTACTGTAAATGTATTTTCTCTTATGATTTTCTTTTCCTTCCTCTAGCTTAATATATTGTAAGAATACAGTATATAATACATGTAACATACAAAATATGTGTTAATTTGCTGGTAACATTATTGGTAAGGCTTCTGGCCAACAGTAGACGATCAGAAATTTTGGGGGAGTCAAAAGTTAGATGCAGATTTTTTACTTCATGGGGGTCAGTGTCCCTAAGCCCTGAGTTGTTCAATTTTCATACTTTGAATTCTAAGATGAGATAATTCTGACATTAGAATTAGAAAGTCACCATTTCATATCATCCAGATTTCATTATTACTGGTGAAAAGCCCAGTTCTAATCTATTCCTGATCCTATGTATGAAAATGTTTTCCCTTTTTTATTTGGAAGCTGGTAAGATCTGCCTTGCCTCAGAGTAGCTGTATTCACTTTCTGTCACTACATGACAAGTTACCATAAATTTTGTGGCTTGAAACAACACTCATTTTTTGGTTCACAGCTCTGTAGGGGCATAAAAGTCTGTCATGGTATGGGTGGGTCTCTGCCTGGGGCATCACAAGGCTGAAATCAAAGTGTCAGCCTAGCCCATTTCTTGCCTGGACACTCTGTGAAAAAAAATGTCTTGCAAACTCATTCTTGGAATTTGGTTCCTCACTCTTGTAGGACCATTTTCCTTGCTGGTCATTTGCTGGGGATTCTTTGACGTGTGGCTTCTTCCATCTTGAAGCCAACAACAGTGCATTGGATCCTCATTTGCTTGCAGTGTCTGTTTTCCTTTCCTGCAACTGGTCAGAAGCTCTTTCTCTGAAAAGGCTCACGTCAGACCATGTTAGATCAGGCCCACTGGGATTGTCACCCTATTTAATGTCAACTGTGCAGGTAATATAACCTAATCACAGAAATAAAATCCATCCTATTCCTAGACCAGGGCAGTGATACAGGGAGGGGGGGTTCTTGGGGACCCTCTTTGAGCTCTGCCTGCCAGGATTCTGAAATATTATGGTGATGTGCCTTTGTGCGCCTGAGTGCTCCACCCACTGTGCCAAGCTTCAGAAGGATGCTTCCAGTCTCAGAATTGAAGACTTCAGTTCCGGGAAGTCCTCTTGAACTATTTCTTCAAACTCCATTGGTTAGTTCCATTGTCACCGTTGTTTTGCAATGTCTGCGTTGGTCCTGCAATCCTCTTACTATTTCTTTCTTGTTTCTCCTCCCTTAGTCTTTGTACTTTACTTTCTGGGAGAATCACTTAACTTCAACCTCCAGGTGTGCTGCCCTTTTTATTCATTTCTGAAATTGTTTTTAATTTCCAAGAGCTAATAGTATTATTTTCTTTAAAATATATATCTTTCTTTTCATGTATCAGAGGTACAGGATGTTCTGTGATCTAACCAGGGTTATTAATGACAGTTTTTCTTTGAACTTTCTTCTCTAAGTTGTTTTATTCTGCTTGTTCTCAACTCCATCTTTTTTATTGAATGCTTCTTGAATGCCAGAGGATCCATGAGTGCCTCACGTATTTGGGAATCAGCAGGTGGAAAAGTCCTGTTTACTGTATTTCACACTATAGCCTTGTATGATGAGTGCAATTGAGTGAGATGTGATCCTGACAGATACATATAATTAATACTCCCCTAATTCTCGTTACCCAAAAAGTGTGGGATAGGGCATGAGTTTTTTGTTTGTTGGTTTGTTTGTTTGTTTGGTTTTAGAGAGAGAGAAGGGCGTAGAAGGGCAGAGGGAGAGAGAGAGAGAATCTCAAGCAGGCTCTATGCCCAGCATGGAGCCCAGTGCAGGGGCTTGATCTCACGACCCTGAGATTGTGACCTGAGCCAAAATCAAGAGTTAGAACCTTAACCGACTGAGCCACCCAGGTGCCCCAAGAGCTTTTTTGTTCACTCAGTGGAATAATTTATATTTTAGCCTTTTAACCAAATAGGGGCAGTGTAAAGGAGTACTTTAAGAGTTTTGGGGAATTAGGATTAGACTGACCTGGATTAGATTCTTTTTTTTAATTTAAATTCAATTAGCCAAGGTATAATACATCATTAATTTTTTATGTAATGTTCAGTGATTCATTAGTTCAGTATAACATCCAGTGCTCATCATATCACATGCCCTCCTTAATGCCTATCACCCAGTTACCCCATCCTCCCACCCGCCTACGTTTCTGCAACCCTCAGTTTGTTTCCCAGACTCAAGAGTCTCATATGGTTTGTCTCCCTCTCTGGATTAGATTCTTAATACTGGAAGTCCATAGCTGAACTATGTTTAGCAAGTCAGTGAACTTGGAGATTTAGTCTTGCCATCTATAGAATGTCATCTCTCACATAACGTTGGTGTATCCCATGAGATGACACGCAGAATGCCTCACCCATGGAAGTAATTCTATGAATTGAAGCCATTGTTACGATGAAATGTCTCACATCGTTGTTCTTACTACTCTCCTTATTTATGAATATGTTAAAATATCTAACACAGTTCCTGACACATTACTAATGTTCTTTATTGTCTCCATTTATTGGACTCTCCATCCCCTGGAGATTGGACAGTGATGGAGTGATGCATGGTTGTGTGGACCTCCTGTCAACTCTCACTTCACATCACTTCACTTTATTTCCTTGTATTTCACTTCACATTATTTCATTTCACTCCACTTGATAAATTTTCTCTTTTATTAAAAATAGTTCATGCACATGCAGAAACTGGCTTATGTATATGATGTATAATAATTATATATAATATATACTAGACATAATGTATATATTATATAGTATCTTTATGCATATATAAAAATGAATGTTCACGTTAGCTGTAAGTGCATGCTTCATAATTTGCATACGAGTGAGCATTTCCTTGAAGCTTAGAGGTCCACAAAAGCTTCTTGAGGTCAATGTTTCAGTGGCAATTTCACTGAGTCTTAAAGGCTAAATAGAGTTTGGACACAAAGATAAGGGGCAATAGCTTCACAAAGGGAATTTCAGGCTGCAAGAATGCATTAGCAGCGTCAGAAGGGTGGGCAAGCATTGCTCAGAACCACCACCTTGTCACAGTAGCTAAGAAGAAGGCTCAGACTCTTTCCACTACTTACAAGGGTAAATGCTTCTAGAGCATATGGTTCGGACTTCATTCAGCTAGTACACCCTATAGCAAAGGATTAGTTTAAAGGCTGGAAAAAATCTGGTGAAAAAATGGGCACTACTTTTACCTTTTAATGGTGGAAAAACAGTTTTTTGTAGCACATATTTCAGTGCTTATTTTATTGAATGACTAATCAAGAAAACACATTTTTTAAAAAAGATTTAACTTATTTATTTATTTAATTTATTTTTTAAAAAATTGTATTATGTTAGTCACCATACAATACATCATTAGTTTTTGATGTGGTGATCCACGATCCATTGTTTTCGTATAACACCCAGTGCTCCATGCAGTACGTGCCCTCCTTAATACCCATCACCGGGCTAACCCATCCTCCCACCCCCTTCCCCTCTAAAACCCTCAGTTTGTTACTCAGAGTCCATAGTCTCTCATGGTTCATCTCTCCCTCCAATGTCCCCCCCTTCATTTTTCCCTTCCTTCTCCTAATGTCCTCCATGCTATTCCTTATGATCCACAAATAAGTGAAACCATATGACAATTGACTTTCTCTGCTTGACTTATTTCACTTAGCATAATCTCCTCCAGTCCCATCCATGTCGATGTAAAAGTTGGGTATTCATCCTTTCTGAGGGCTCAGTAATATTCCATTGTCTATATGGACCACATCTTCTTTATCCATTCATCTGTTGAAGGGCATCTCAGCTCTTTCCACAGTTTGGCTATTGCGGACATTGCTGCTATGAACATTGGGGTGCATATGGCCCTTCTTTTCACTACATCTCTGTCGTTGGGGTAAATACCCAGGAGTGCAATGGCTGGGTCATAGGGTAGCTCTATGTTTAACTTTTTGAGGAACCTCTACACTGTTTTCCAAAGTGGCTGTACCAATTTGCATTCCCACCAACAGTGGAAGAGGGTTCCCCTTTCTCCACAACCTCTCCAACATTTGTTGTTTCTTGCCCTGTCCATTTTTGCTCTTCTAACTGGTATAAGGTGGTATCTCAATGTGGTTTTGATTTGAATTTCCCTGATGGCTAATGATGATGAACATTTTTTCATGTGTCTGTTAGCCATTTGTATGTCTTCTTCAGAGAAGTGTCTTTTCATGTCTTCTGCCCATTATTTGACGTGATTATTTGTTTTTTGGGTGTTGAGTTTGAGAAGTTCTTTATAGATCTTGGATACCAGCCCTTTATCTGTAGTGTCATTTGCAAATATCTTCTCCCATTCTGTGGGCTGCCTCTTTGTTTTGTTGACTGTTCCCTTTGCTGTGCAGAAGCTTTTTATCTTGATGAAGTCCCAAAAGCTCATTTTTGCTTTTGTTTCACTAGCTTTTGGAGATGTATCTTGAAAGAAGTTGCTGTGGCCGATGTCAAAGAGGTTACTGCCTATGTTCTCCTCTAGGATTTTGATGGATTCCTGTCTCACATTGAGGTCTTTCATCCATTTTGAGTTTATCTTTGTGTATGGTGTTAGAGAATGGTTGAGTTTCACTCTTCTGCATGTGGCTGTCCAATTTTCCCAGCACCATTTATTGAAGAGACTGTCTTATTTTATTTATTTAAGAGAGAGCATGAGTAGGGAGAGGAGCAGAAGGAGAGGAAGGGAGAGGGACAAGCTGATTCCCCTCCGAGCGGGGAGCTCAATGTAGGGCTCAATCTCAGAACCCCGAAATTATGACCTGAGCCAAAGTCAGATGCTTAACTGACTGAGCCAGGCTTCCCTCAAGCAAACATATTTTAAACTCTAATTATCTGTCAGATAGTGTGCTTAGCAGTTGTGATATGCTGCTGAACAACACAGACCTGGTCTGGGCCCTCGAGGAATTCAATCTTTTGGAGACAAGTACACAGACCTTCACAGTGCAACGTCATAAATGACAAATTACCTATGAGGAGAAAGAATCCTTCTCACCATAATGACAAAACTAGCAAAAACTTAAGAATGAAAATAAGAAATACAAAAGTCCTACATGAAAAAAATGGTAAAACTTGGTTGATGGACACAAAAGGAGACTCAGGCCAATGGAGAGACATAATTTTCCTGGATGGAAAGAGCTAATATTGTAAATATGGCACCCCTCCCAAAACCAGTCTATAAACTCAATAAAAACAAAAATAAAATTTCATTCAGATTTCCAATGGAACAGGTCAAGCTGACCATTCCAGTTAGGGTTTCCTAAGAAACAGCTGCAAGATGGAATTGGATTTGTATGAGATTTATGGTGATGGGGTGGGGGTGCTTGTGCGAGATCAGGTAAGAGGGGACCAGGAGGGTGGAGGGACCCTCAGGTCATGATTCATATCTGACACCCCGGGGACTGGAGGTAGGAGGAGGGGTGGTAAGAAGAGTCTCAAGGTGCAGCCCTGTTCTGAGGCAGTCTTTGCCAGGGCAGCGGGCAATACCTGAGCAAAGGTTGCCCATTGGCACAGGGAGAAAAAGACCAGCACTAGTAACCATACCATGTTCTCATTTTTCCAAAAGGTTGGTGGTTGGGGCTGTCGGTCAGCTATGCTCCTTGGAGCAAATGTTCTTGAAGGGGATTTGAGTGGAGACCTTCTGGGCTGTCACAGTCCATGCTTCGTGCCACATAGATCCATACTCCAGGCATCTTATGGACCTCTTTTCCTGAAAAGGAACTTGGAAGAAGGAGCTTTGTGGGACAAACTGCAGCCTCAGTTGCTACAGTTGATCTTGGGGCTACAGATAGCACTTATGCTTCTCTCTTTCACTGTCTATTTTAAATCTCCTCATCCTCTGCTACCATGTGTATGGGTCTTGGTGGCTACTTGGTGGGGGTGACCCAAACCTTCATTCCTGAAGGGGTCTGAGCCCTTGGTAATCCTACCCTCCCCAGACCAGCTTTGCTGCACATGTCTGCTCACGGTGAGCTGGGGGAAGGGAACACAGGAGGCACCCGTGGGAATCCTGTGTTCCACGCATGTTTCTCCCTGCTCCTAATGTGTAGAAGCAGCCCTGAGTCATTCTACTTATCAGTGTCCCTTCTAAGACGGTGACTCCCCCTTCTTATCTGGTGGTCTGTAGGCATAAGAAAACCCGAGTGGCAAAGCAGCTGTGGTTTGAGAGCACTCGTGATGTTTCCTGGCAAGAGAGCACCACCTTTGCTCACCAGGACTTTAAACACTATAGACCTTAGAGTTTCAGTGACAGGTAGCAAGATGCTCCCTGTGGGTCATTGTGTGCAGTGCAAATTGGGGCTATTCCTACTTTCATCCCTTGCACCTGAATCTCTATATTCTTCCCACTGGGACACAGTGCCAGACAGAAGTCTCTGGTGTAATGCATACACTACATCTGGAAGGATGGCAGCCAATCCTTGCAGAGTGTTGTTTCCAAGTTGGCCCGTTAGCTCTGCTTTCAGGAGGCCATTCCAGCAATCAGTGGTTGGCTACTTTGGGATGAAAAAATATGCAATATGAGCAGTAGATTCCACAGTCATGGGGCCCACTCCTGCATCTTTTCTGCAGTCAAGTAGGTCCTGTGGTAGAGTACTTTATTGCATGGATTCTCTACCTATGGGTCAAGAATTCCATGATCTTCAGGAAATTATGGTGCTGGACAAAGCTCTTTGGTCCAGAAAAGCAAACCCATAGCCAGAATGGGTATCTATCCCTGTGAGGACAAAACTGGCCATTCCAGGATGGAAGGGGGTCAATGTAGTCAACTTTACACCAACTGGTAGTTGGCCTCTGTATTAATTATATATTCCCATGTAACAAATTACTCCAAAATTTTGCAGCTTAAAACAACAAACATTTATGATCTCCTAACATTTCTGAGAATAAGAATTCTGGGATCAGCTTAAGTGGGTCGTTCTGGTCCAGGATTTCTCAAGCTGTCACCTGGGACTGCCATGATCTGAGAGCTGGTCAATGGCTGGAGGGTCTATTCCCTGAAGTATGACCACAAACCTTTTGTGAAGCAGGCCTCTCTTAGGTTGTTTTTCTTTCTTTCTTTCTTTCCTTCTTTTTTCTTTCTTTCTTTCTTTTTCCTTTCTTTTTTATTTTATTTTTAATTTATTTATTTTTATTTATTTGTGGAGAGACAAAGTACGAGTGGGAGGAGGGGCAGGTGGAGAGGGAGAAGCAGGCTCCCCACTAAGCAAGGAGCCCAATGCGGGGCTCATCCCCGGGACCCTGGGATCATGACCTGAGCTGAAGGCAGACGTTTCACTGACTAAGTCACCCAGGCATTCCTCTTAGGTTGCATTATTTGGGTCCTTGCACAGAACCTCATGTTGTATGCCCAGTGTCAATATGCATTGATCAGATGCCGCCACACTGGGCATCACGCTAGCTTTTCTGCATGTTACTGATTGTGGCTTCATAGCTGCTTTGCAGAGGAGGATTGTTATTCCAGTTTTACACCTGAGAACACTGGTGCCCAGAGAATTGAACGAAGTTGCCAAAGGCACACAGTAAGTGGTGAAATAGGACGTAGACCCTGATATTTGTGACTTCAAAACCCACCCTCCATGAGGAGCTAAATTAAGTTGTATTTAATTCCTGAGTTGGGGTTGCCTCATAAATGACCTTAGGTTGAAAACCTGAATCTGGGGGCGCCTGGGTGGCTCAGTTGGTTAGGCGACTGCCTTCGGCTCAGGTCATGATCCTGGAGTCCCGGGATCGAGTCCCGCATCGGGCTCCCTGCTCGGCAGGGAGTCTGCTTCTCCCTCTGACCCTCCTCCCTCTCATGCTCTCTCTCATTCTCTCTGTCTCAAATAAATAAATCAAATCTTTAAAAAAAAAAAAAAAAAGAAAACCTGAATCTGTTCCCATATGTCTGTGCAGTGCCGGGCTTTGCCATGCTTCCTCTGATCCCACTCTGTGGAAGTGTAGAAGTCTTCCAGGGTGATCTCCCCAATTAGAAGAAGAACAAATACACCCTATATTAAGCTCTGAGGAGGAAAAGAACCCTCCTTAATGTCTTCACAGTATGATGTTGTGTTTAATAACCCTGAACGTGAAAAATCAAGAACATAAAAAAAAATCCTAATTATACTCTCCAGGCATCTGGGGTCCAAGAATGAGCTATGATGCTTTAGTAAAATGAGAGAACATTAGACCTAGCGGGAAATCAGAGATCACCTTGTACAACTGGCTCTAATTTCAGATGAGAAAATGGATTCCCGGAGAAGGAAGATGATGGCCACACAGCTAGTTAACGGGAGAACTGGGAATAGAGTCCCAGTTGCTTATCTCCCACGGAAGAACTCTTGCCACCCCAGCTATTAGCACTCCAACATGAAATATTAAGCCAGCACGGCTCTTAGAAGAACAGACTGAATCACAAAGGTTTCATCAGATTTTGTACTTCTGTCCTCTAGCCGTCCCCTCCCCACCCCAGCATTACACTGCGCATAAAATGGTGGCTCAGTACATTGTTGATTCATTATTCAACCAGGGCAGAAAATTAGAATTTGCTTTAGGCATTTATGGACGTGGAAAATAAAGGAGGGAGGGGTTTCTGCTTGCCATATAGCTAAGTAGCTCCTACCAGGCACGATTCCCTCACAGATAACCTCTGTTCAATGTGGAGGGAAGAAAACCCAGCCTAGAGCTCCTGGAGGGGGAACGGGAGCTGGCTGACTGCAGAGGGTACAGGGGTTGTCATGGATCAAGTAACCTGTTTTTCTGCTTTCAGTCTGACGACAGGCCAGAGTCAGCGCCACGTTAGAAGCCTACAAGAGCAAAGCACAACAAGACACCCCACCGAAACATTAAAAAACCCTAAAAACCAAACAGATGAAATGTATCATCTCTCTGGCCTGTCAAACCAGAGGTCAGAGATGGAGGTGACCACATGAACTGGGAGGGAGGGTACTTGCAGGGAGGGAGTCAGGGAGGGGACCCTGAAATTCTACATCTAAACTCTGCCCAATCTCTTGGGTGACTTAAGAACCGCACAAGTGTGGAACAAATTCTGGCTTAAAAGAAAAGGTGAGCTGAAATTTGAGCTACCACCCCGGAGCTGGAACTGGAGGTTTAGTCTAATCAAATTAAGAGCCTGAATGAACAGAGGAAACAAATAATCAAATAAAACCACATTTCAGAAGAACATAACAGGATCTGGAGTCTCCAAATATAACACCAATATGTCCAGTACAGAATAAAATAATCACTCAATTGAGAAAAGACAAGAGGTAGCAGGAGAGAAGGAGCCACCTTGACGTCAGCCAGAGCGGATCTGTTCGTTTTTTCCTGATATTGGGTCCCACGTAACGTTCCATTAATGCTGCTCGGAGGTGGTTTGAAAACCTTTGTAGTGGATGATTTCTAAGGTGGTTTCTATCTCTAGCATTCAGTAGGCTTGTTATCCAGTCTGTACACTTGGAAGGAATTCTCAGAAAAGCCCTGCTTTGTACTTTGCAATGACAGATGTTTGCAAGAGTGAGGCAATGCTTCTCGAACTTTAATATGTGCTCAAATCACCTTTTGTTGAAATCTTTTTCAGGAAGACTGGAATGGGGCTTGAGGCATGTCATTTCTAATAAGGTCAAGTAAAGCTAATTCTGTTCAAACATCACACTTTGAGTGGCAAGTTTCTTAGGGACACAGTTTCCTAGTGACACACAGTGAGGAAAAATTCCAGGAACCACATAAATGTGGGACTTCTGTATACCCCAGCTGTTCTTATGGATTTACAGAGCACATCAGACACTCAACATCTCTAAGAAATACTGCAGAAATTTTACTGTGTTTTAATTCGGTATTTCCCAAATTAATTTCACCACAAAATCTGTTTTTGAGAAAAAGAATTCTATAATACAGAACAGGTGCTATATAA
Source organism: Mirounga leonina (assembly GCF_011800145.1). Classification (NCBI taxonomy): domain Eukaryota; kingdom Metazoa; phylum Chordata; class Mammalia; order Carnivora; family Phocidae; genus Mirounga; species Mirounga leonina. The sequence goes on along the minus strand of NW_023270415.1, from coordinate 74,627,760 downwards.
AACATAGTTTGGGGACAATTTTATTATAAGGGGATCTTAAGAGAAATGCATACATCTGTGTTTTATGTGCTTACTCAATCCCTGTTTCTGGGTTATCAAAGAAACCACATTCTCAGATTTTTTAGTTGAGAATAAATCAAACATAAGGCCTCATTGAATTTTGCTTGTAATTTCAAATGCTAAATCTTTGGCAGTCAGTTAAAGAAAAATACGTGTGTCAGGAGTTGCCTTAACTGGATAGGGTTGGTGGTGTCAGCCACGCTGGTCTAATTTGAAGACCTCGGGGAATGCCTCAGTCTAGAAACCAATACTCCGCTGAGTTCTCTACTGCTGATGAATTATTCCTCCAGGTCAACCCTCCCTTAGCTCCTGTTCTAAAGTGAACATGCTAACAGACGCTAGTGGGGAAGAGTGGCTCTGAGCCCTGTTCCCCACAAGGGCCATGAAAAAACAGTTCACAGAGCAGATGGTGCCATTTCCCTCCATGTCCATGGCCAGCTCTTCAAGGTGGTTCCACACATCCTTTGACTTTCCCAATGACCTGATGATAAAACTAGGGCATGGATTATCCCTGTCGTAAAACAGACAAGGGAATGGCAACAGAAAGGATAAATAATTTGTTCGAAGTCCTCGGTCTACTGGGGGAGTTGAGATAAAGGGTAAACAGAGAGACCTAAGAGTTAGGAAACTTCTCTGAGGTGCCAGGCACTTCATATATTTGGTCACTTAACCTCATCTGGGAGATTGGAAAACTGCGATGCAGGGAAACGAGTCACCTCTCCCAGTTCATGATCAGGAGAATGAGGACTCAGGCCCCCTGACCCAAGCTATTGCGGTGTGGGTGACTTCGCCATCTCCTCACCCGTTTGAGACATGAGCAGCCTCCAGGCCTTGAACATGAGGGCGAAAGTCCTTACAAAGATAATGAGGTGTAAGATCAGACGCTTGCCATGGAGGAGTTTTCTCTACCGTTGCCCAAGGCCAACCCAGCATTTCATTGCATGATTTCCTTTTAAATATATTGTACGATATCTTGTACAAAATGATGTTCTTGCCACCCTGTTATTCCTTAATGCCTTTAATGAAGCACTCTTGTCACAGGGTGTATTTTTATATCATTCATGTCAGAGAAACTCTGAAGATCTTTTTTTTTTTTTTAAACACATGAGCTAGAATATCTGTCTCAAAATTGCACCAGCCTACACCCACCACCCCAACTTGACAGCCTGGAGTCTTGAAAACATTCTTGGGGTGCCTGAGTGGCTCAGTCGGTTGAGCGTCTGACTCTTGGTTTCAGCTCAGGTCATGATCTCAGAGTCGTGAGATCCAGCCCCGCATTGGGCTCTGCTTAGTGTGGAGTCTGCTTGAAATTCTCTGCCTCCTTCTCCCTCTGCCTCTCCCCTCTTTTGTTGTTAAAAACAACAACAACAACAAAAAAATTCTTCCTTAGCAGAAATACTAGTCAGCAGAGAAAGTAAAAAAGAAAAGACATAATATTTTATAAAGAAACCCGGACAGACAGGCCTTTTGCATGATCAGGCCTATAAATGCAGAAGAATAATGAGGGGGTCAGACCAAAAGTGTGCACAGACCAAATTGGCCAGAATTGCCTCTGCTGCCAACACGATCCAGCAAGGCTCAGGGCAGATACTCTCCCTCAGTGTGAGAAGCCCTTCGAGGAAGAGAGGCTTTCGGCCATCAGCTTAGGGGGCCATTTCACCAAATCCTCATTATTGGATTTGGTATTTTTCATAGAATCTCACACTCTACATGTTCAATGTGTCTATGGGTCATTTAAAATGTATCCCATTTTTTATAATGAGCCAAAGTAAAAATACAGGTACAGGGCATTTCCAGGTGCATCATCTCAGTTAAAGTTAAGAATTACAACAATAGTGCCACCTGGGTGGGTCAGTCAGTTGAGTGTCTGCCTTCAGCTCAGGTCATGATCCCAGAGTCCTGGGATTGAGTCCAGCATTGGGCTCCCTGCTCAGTGGAGAGCCTGCTTCTCCCTCTGCTTTCTGCTCCCCCTGCTTATGCTCTCTCTTTCTCTCAAATAAATAAATAAAATCTTAAAAAAAATACAACAGTAACAATCCTGATCAGTTATTCACCTTATTATGCACCACACACTATGGTAGATGTTTACACGGTGCCCATCATAATCCTGTAAGATAGACAAGACTTCCCAAGACTAGTTGCCTAGGAGACTCACCTGGGAAACTTCATGAAAATAAGCCCGACTCAAAACCCATTAAATCAGTCTCTCTGGGGGGTAGAAACATGAAATCTCTATTCTTCAGTAGTTTTCTTGTGAGTTATGAAGCCATCTGAAGTTAACCAGCATCTGGGAAGGATAAGCCAGATCTTGATTTTATTCATTAGGAAACAAGAGCTTGGTGAGAAATACGTGTCCAAGATATGCTGGATTGTCACTGACTCTCCCTTCCCTGGATTTCTGAGCATCCTCTAATGTGTATAGCGTCCTAGGCTGGGAACTGAAAAGTGCATTTCCCAGACTCTATTGCCAGCAAGCGTATGTTAATTTAACCAAAGAGAGGCACTGAAGACCACTGGAAGGCAGGAGGAAGGTGGAGCCATTTTTATCCCCTTCTGCAGTGTCTCAAATAGAGGTGGCTGCAGGGGCAGGGAATTTAAGGCAGGCGACTGCAGGCTCTAGCCAAATGGGTGATGTTTGGCAAGCTCCAGGGTGAGTGGGGGCTTCTGGGAACCTGCTCCGGGGAACTGCACCATTCAGAAACAGCAGTGGCAGTGGCTGGGGGACAGGTTGGGGTTCTGGGTTCCAGGCCTGGAGTGGTAGAAGCTTGTAATTTGGGGGTAACAATCCTCTCTTCACTTCTGCTCCTTCATCCCATCCAACACCTTTGTAGACATTTCCCTGCATTAAGTCCCTCTTTGCTTGTAATAGCAAGAGGGGTTCTCTTTCCGGTTGGACATCAATTGACACGGTAAATTAGTTATCTTAGTTATCATTTGTCAGGGAGCAGGGTGGAGAGTCAGCCCAGGGTCTGTGACTGCAAAGCCCAAGTTCTTAATCAATATCAAATATATCAAAAGCTCTTCACAATAAGGTATTCACTTATGTAGGGCAAGTAAGCTTCTTGCTATTCATTCTTTTATCTACTCAAAAAGTATATACTGGGAACTTATTTTGTGCCTGCCACTGTGATAAGTTCTGGGGATAAAAAAAGTTGAATAAAACATAGCTCCTGCTACCGTGGAAGGAAGATTCCTAGACAATTAATTATAAGACAATGTGGGAAGGTCAAGGTTGGACCAACTTCTAAGGACGGGCCAATTTTCACACGACTGTTACTCTAACAATTACAAAGAAACCAAATGGGATGGCATTTAGGGACAATATACCTGGGGACAGGAAGTCCTTTGTGAGAACAGAAACAGTTACCTCTGGATAAGGAAGCCAACAGGTATTGACTGATCTACTTTCCTGAGGTCCCTCCTGTGCTATTCATTTATTCAGGTGTTCATTCAATTAATGGCATTGAGTGCTTTATAGCAGGCCTTCTCCATACCTTTGGAATAAGGCACCCGAGGAAAAAAAAAAAAAAAAAGAGGGTGTTTGATCTCATGGGACTTCCATTTTTAGGGAGAGACAGTTAATAGGTAAGTAAACAAATAAGATCATTTCATTTTATGAAAGTACTCTAAAGGAAATAAGCAAGGATATATGAGAGAGTGCAACTGGAGAGGGGATATTTTAGGTATACTTGTTGGCAGGGATATTGGTGTAGAATCCACTGTCCTTGTCCTCCAGGAGATAGTGGAAAAGGGCATAATGAGTCTGCAAGGCTGAAACATGGGTCTCAGCTTATAAGAGCCACCTGTGAGAACCCAGCCCATGGAGAGTCTGCTCAAAGCTAGCACCCTGCCTCAGGCAAAGCAGTCCTATAGTGGCATTCAGAGTGCAGGTTCTTCAGGCCAGGGGCTGGCTTCTCCTTATCACTCCCTTCTTTACAGTGCATCATGGGAGAGGTGTGGCATAGTGCAGTGATCACAGATACCGAGAGTCTCGGATCTGAGTCTGAAAGCTGTTTGCACTACTGCTAATCTCTTTGTGTCTCAGTTTAAACCTGCAAAAATCCCAAATCACAGGATTATTGTGAGAATTGAATTCTATATCTGGTGCCTATCTCCTAGTAGATTACCTAGGTAACAATAGGTGAGTAGCAAATTTATTCATTGAATTGATCTATGTGAAATATGCAAGCACATTAATGTTAGAAATCACTGTGCTCTTTTTAGAAAGTGATGGATCTCTCTAGAAGGGATGGAGGAGTTGGATGTGAGACAGGCTTCCTTCTCCTTCATTCTCTGTCTGCTTGACTAGAGATGATGGAAGGAATGGGTGGGTCTTCCTCATGGAAGGGAGGGCTTTCTGCTGGCTAACTCTTACTGCTTGTTTCAGTCATCTCTCTTACAACCAGATCTGTGCTCAGCCTCATCTGCAAGAACCCCAGTTTGCCAATGTCCTGAAACTGTGTTCCCTAGAACTAAACAGCGTCCTCTAGCTTGAGTGTGGCCACAGCTCAACATAGCCGAACCATCACAGCCCTTGAGTTAGATACCAAACTAGACGTAGCTTCAGAGGGTATTAGGATTTTTAAAGCAACCACATTGGATTATGGATTCATGCTGTACTTGTAGCCAATTCAGAATTAACACATTGCACGTGAAATAATTAGGACACCAAGACTCCCATCTTCTGCTTCTGCAATGTAAGGCTTTCACCCCCATACTGTTTCCTGCAAAGTTCCTCTAGACTTAAGGAAGATCTTGGGGGAGACATGGTATTTATTCATGGAATCACTCCTAGACCTTCGCAAATGAACTGGAATATAAGAGACTCCTGATATGTACTTATTAAATGAATAACTATTTTAATTAGTACAAACGTAAAAAGTGCTTGGCTTTAAAAAAAGTGGAAAATATAGTGCAGTCAAAAAAGGAAACAAAATGACTCATAATTCCATGCTGTTAAGTGTCACCCCAAATAGTATCACATTATTTGTACTTCTAGGTAACTTGAATTGTTCTACTTAATGTATTATTAACACTCTTTATGGCAACAAACAATTCTTACAACACCATTTGAATAGCTTCAGAATAACTCATTACATTAACCGTCTGCAATTTATTTAACAGGATTTATTTAAACAAATGAAATTGTTGGAACTTCAGGTTGTTTCCAGGTTTGTTTGTTTGTTTTTACTTTTTAAAAAGATTATTTATTTTAGAGAGAGAGGGAGAGAGAATGGGGGGAGGGGTAGAGGGAGAGAGAGAATCTCAAGCAGACTCTGCGCTGAGCATGGAGCCTGGGGCTTGACCCCAGGACCCCGAGATCACAACTTGAGCCAAAATCAAGAGTCAGACTCTTAACCAACTGAGCCACCCAGGCACACCTTTTTGTTTGTTTGTTTTTACTTTTAAAGGCCTCTGTACATACATTCTACCATACATCTGATAGTCCTATAAGTAGAAAGATTGGGTCAAAGGTAATGTATGTATTTTGAAGATTAAAAAAAAAATATTTATGTCAATTTGCCTTCCAGAACCATGCACAACAATATCCTTTTCTCTATACCTGGTCTGAGAGTAGATAAAAGAGGGAAAACTAGAACCTACATTATAGGGTTGTTTGGAAAAGTAAGTGAGTTAGTGTGCATTAAGTGCTTAGATAGTGATTCGTACATGGCAAGTGCTCAAAACTGGTAGTTGTTATTACTATAATTACTATTGCTTTTATAGATCACATATATGATACCAGCTTCAGCTGCTTTCTCCCACTCATGTAGTTCATCCACTGTAACAGCAAAAACTCTATTTCTCATCTCATCAATGGCGGGGGGATGTTGAAATTATATCAAATAGGAACACCGAGGGGTGGGGAGAAGTCTGCCATTCTCTGTAGTTCATAGAATCTCCTTCTCTCTGGGAACCTGCCTCTTGGAACCTTCATTCTCTTGCTCTAACCTGCTTCCAAATTGCTGCACAGAGGTATTCTGAGAGCGGTCAACTCTACTGGACCCATTAATTTTTAGATCTCCCATCTTTCTCTTTTGGTTTACTTTATCATTGGTTTGGAATATGTTCTTAAGTAGCTTTCTAAGAAAAGGAGCATATGATGTAAACTCCGAGTGTCTGAAAATGTGTTTAGCTGGAAATAGAATTTTAAATTTAAAATAATTTCTTCATTAATTTATAGATGTACATGCTTCTGATAAGAAGCAGTATGGCTTTGTGATTCATATAGCTTCCTGGCTTTGGATCCCCCCCCCACTCTTATTTCTTTTCTCCAACCTTTTAGGACCTTTGTATACTCGATGTTGTGAAAATTCTCATGATCTATGTAGATGGATTTTTTTTTTCAGTCTTCTTATTAGAATCTTAGAAGTACTTTCAATGTAAAACACTGTATCTCTCTGCAGTTCTACAAAGTTCTCTTTTATTATTGCCTTTATACCGCTGCACTCCTCTGTGATTGAGTCCCCTCCTTTAGGAATTCTTAGGAGTTACATAAGAGCTCATGTACTGATAATCTACATTGTCTGTGTTTTCTTCCCATATGTTCCATCTCTTTGTCTTTTAGGGACTAGGTTTTGAAAAGTTTCTTCAGGGATATCTTCTGATTTTTTTTTTTTTAAGATTTTATTTATTTATTTGAGAGAGAGCACATGAGAGGGGGGAGGGTCAGAGGGAGAAGCAGACTCCCTGCCGAGCAGGGAGCCCGATGCGGGACTCGATCCAGGGACTCCAGGATCATGACCTGAGCCGAAGGCAGTCGCTTAACCAACTGAGCCACCCAGGTGCCCCATCTTCTGATATTTTTACTGATCTTTTTTTTCTATAGCAAATATTTTAAAACGTTAAGAACTTTTCCTTATTGTTTACTTGTTGCTTTTGCATAGTTTTGATTTCTTGTATATGAATGTGATTGTGATACATCATCAGTGTTCCCAGAGAATATTGCTAACATAGTTTTCCTTAATTCTCCAACATCCTGAATTGTTTATATTCCTCTAGGTCAGGCTTCCTGATGATTTACCTCAATCTTCATTTTTCACATTTCAGGATTTTCTGTCCAAAGACAACTAATACTAGGTTTTGGTAAGAACCCAGATACACTGAAACCTTAATACATTGACAGTGGGAATGTAAAATGGTATGGCCAATTTGCAAAAATGGGTGTGCCAGTTTCTTAACAGTTTAAACCTAAACTTATCATATAACCCAGAAATTCTACTCCTAGGGATCTACAGAAGAGAACTAAAGATATGTGTCTGCAGAAGACTTTTATGAATGCTCATGGCAGCATTAGTCATAATAACCCAAACAGCAAACAACCCCAAATTTCATTAACTGTTACATGGAGAAACAAAAATGGTATGCCACATACAACTGAGCATTATTCACCAATGAAAAATAATAAATTATTTTTTAAGAATAAATTATTGATACAAGCTTCAACAAGATGAACCTCAAAAACATTATTATAAGCAAAAGAAGGCAGACACAAAAGACCACCTATTGTATATTTCCATTGATATGAAATGGCCAGAAATGGCCAAATAATAGACAAAAAAGCAGATTAGTGGCTGCTTAGAATGGGCAGTGAAGAATATTAACTGCGAAGGGCATAAGGGAGTTTTGGAAATTTAGAAAATGTCTTTTTTTTTTTTAATTTTATTTTATTATGTTATGTTAGTCACCATACAATACATCATTAGTTTTTGATCTGTTGATCCATGATTCATTGTTTTCATATAATACCCAGTGCTCTGTGCAGTACGTGCCCTCCTTAATACCCATCACCGGGCTAACCCATGCCCTCGACCCCCTCCCCTCTAAAACCCTCAGTTTGTTACTCAAAGTCCATAGTCTCTCATGGTTCATCTCTCCCTCCAATTTCCCCCCCTTCATTTTTCCCTTCCTTTTCCTAATGTCCTCCATGCTATTCCTTATGATCCACAAACAAGTGAAACCATATGACAATTGACTTTCTCTGCTTGACTTATTTCACTTAGCATAATCTCCTCCAGTCCCATCCATGTCGATGTAAAAGTTGGGTATTCATCCTTTCTGAGGGCTCAGTAATATTCCATTGTCTGTATGGACCACATCTTCTTTATCCATTCATCTGTTGAAGGGCATCTCGGCTCTTTCCACAGTTTGGCTATTGCGGACATTGCTGCTATGAACATTGGGGTGCATATGGCCCTTCTTTTCACTACATCTCTGTCTTTGGGGTAAATACCCAGGAGTGCAATGGCTGGGTCATAGGGTAGCTCTATGTTTAATTTTTTGAGACACCTTCACACTGTTTTCCAAAGTGGCTGCACCAACTTGCATTCCCACCAACAGTGGAAGAGGGTTCCCCTTTCTCCACAACCTCTCCAACATTTGTTGTTTCTTGCCCTGTCCATTTTTGCTATTCTAACTGGTATAAGGTGGTATCTCAATGTGGTTTTGATTTGGATTTCCCTGATGGCTAATGATGATGAACATTTTTTCATGTGTCTGTTAGCCATTTGTATGTCTTCTTCAGAGAAGTGTCTTTTCATGTCTTCTGCCCACTTTTTGACTTGATTATTTGTTTTTTGGGTGTTGAGTTTGAGAAGTTCTTTTTTTTTTTTTAAGATTTTATTTATTTATTTGAGAGAAAGAGAATGAGAGAGAGCACATGAGAGGGGGGAGGGTCAGAGGGAGAAGCAGACTCCTCGCAGAGCAGGGAGCCCGATGCAGGACTCGATCCAGGGACTCCGGGATCATGACCTGAGCCGAAGGCAGTCGCTTAACCAACTGAGCCACCCAGGCGCCCGAGAAGTTCTTTATAGATCTTGGATACCAGCCCTTTATCTGTAGTGTCATTTGCAAATATCTTTTCCCATCCTGTGGGTTGCCTCTTTGTTTTGTTGACTGTTTCCTTTGCTGTGCAGAAGCTTTTTATCTTGATGAAGTCCCAAAAGTTCATTTTTGCTTTTGTTTTACTAGCTTTTGGAGATGTATCTTGAAAGAAGTTGCTGTGGCCAATGTCAAAGAGGTTACTGCCTATGTTCTCCTCTAGGATTTTGATGGATTCCTGTCTCATATTGAGGTCTTTCATCCATTTTAGTTTATCTTTGTGTATGGTGTTAGAGAATGGTCGAGTTTCATTCTTCTGCATGTGGCTGTCCAATTTTCCCAGCACCATTTATTGAAGAGACTGTCTTTTTTCCATTGCATGTTTTATCCTGCTTTGTCAAAGGGTCCATATCTGGGTTCTCTATTCTTGTTCCATTGGTCTATATGTCTGTTTTTGTGGCAGTCCTATGCTGTCTTGGTGATCACAGCTTTGTAATATAGCTTGAAATCGGGCAACGTGATGCCCCCAGCTTTGTTTTTCTTTTTCAACATTTCCTTGGCAATTCGGGGTCTTTTCTGATTCCATACAAATTTTAGGCTTGTTTGTTCTAGCACGCTGAAAAATGTCATTGGAATTTTGATTGGGATGGCATTGAAGGTATAGATTGCTCTGGGTAGCATAGACATTTTAACAATGTTTATTCTTCTGATCCATGAGCATGGAATATTTTTCCATTTTTTTGTGTCTTCTTCAATTTCTTTCATGAGTTTTCTGTAGTTCCTAGAGTGTATATCCTTTACATCTTTGGTTAGGTTTATTCCGAGGTATCTTAACGGTTTTTGGTGCTATTGTAAATGGAATCGTTTCTCTAATTTCTCTTTCTACGGTTGCGTTGTTAGTGTATAAGAAAGCAACTGATTTCTGTGCATTGATTTTGTATCCTGCCACATTACTGAATTGCTGTATGAGTTCTAGTAATTTGGGGGTGGAGTCTTTTGGGTTTTCCACATAAAGTATCATGTCATCTGCGAAGAGAGAGAGTTTGACTTCTACTTTGCCAATTTGAATACCTTTTATTTCTTTTTGTTGTCTGATTGCTGTTGCTAGGACTTCTAGTACTATGTTGAACAATAGTGGTGGGAGTGGACATCCTTGACGTGTTCCTGATCTTAAGGGAAAGGCTGTTAGCTTTTACACATTGAGGATGATATTCACTGTGGGTTTTTCATAGATGGATTTGATGAACTTGAGGAATGTTCCCTCTGTCCCTATACTCTGAAGAGTTTTAATCAGGAAAGGATGCTGTATTTTGTCAAATGCTTTTTCTGCATCAATTGAGAGGACCGTATGGTTCTTCTCTCTCCTCTTATTAATGTGTTCTATCACATTGATTGATTTGAAAATGTTGAACCACCCTTGCATCCCGGGGATAAATCCCACTTGGTCGTGGTGGATGATCCTTTTAATGTATTGTTGGATCCTATTAGCTAGGATTTTGTTGAGGATTTTGGAATCCATATTCATCAGGGATATCGGTCTGAAATTCTCTTTTTTGGGGGGGTCTTTGCCTGGTTTGGGGATGAAGGTAATGCTGGCCTCATATAATGAGTCTGGAAGCTTTCCTTCTGTTTCTATTTTTTGAAACAGCTTCAGCAGAATAGGTATTATTTCTTCTTTGAATGTTTGGTAGAATTCCCCAGGGAATCCATCAGGCCCTGGATTCTTGTTTTTCGGGAGGTTTTTGATCACTGCTTCAATCTCGTTACCGGTTATTGGCCTATTCAGGTTGTCAATTTCTTCCTGTTTCAGTCTCAGCAGTTCATAGGTTTCCAGGAAGGCATCCATTTCTTCCAGCTTGCTTAATTTATTGGGAAATAGTTGTTGATAATAATTTCTAATAATTGTTTCTATTTTCTTGGTGTTAGTCATGATCTCTCCCCTTTCCTTCATAATTTTATTAATTTGGGTCCTTTCTCTTTTCTTTTGGATAAGTCTGGCCAGTGGTTTATCAATCTTATTAATTCTTTCAAAGAACAAGCTTCTAGTTTCATTGATCTGATCTACTGTGTTTCTGGTTTCTAATTCATTGATCTCTGCTCTAATCTTAATTATTTCTCTTCTAATGCGTGGCTTAGGCATCACTTGTTGCTTTTTCTGTAGTTCTTTAAGGTGTAGAGTTAGTTGGTGAATTCAGGATTTTTCTTTTTTTTTTGAGTGAGGCTTGGATTGCTATGTATATCCCTCTTAGGACAGCCTTTGCAGTATCCCATAGGTTTTGGACTGATGTGTTTTCATTCTCATTGGTTTCCATGAATTGTTTAAGTTCTTCTTTGATTTCCTGGTTGACCCAAACATTCTTGAGCGGAGTGGTCTTTAACTTCCAAGTGTTTGATTTCTGCCAAATTTTTTCTTGTGATTGAGTTCCAGTTTTAAAGCATTATGGCCTGAGAATATGCAGGGAATAATCTCAATTTTTTGGTATTGGAGACCTAATTTGTGACCCAGTATGTGGTCTATTCTGGAGAAAGTTCCATGTGCGCTCGAGAAGAATGAGTAATCTGTTGTTTTAGGGTGGAAAATTCTGTATATATTTATGAGGTCCATCTGGTCCAGTGTGTCATTCAAAGCTCTTGTTTCTTTGTTGATTTTCTGCTTAGATGATCTGTCCATTGCTGAGAGTGGAGTATTGAGGTCTCCTACAATTAACGTATTGTTATCAATATGACTCTTTATTTTGGTTAACAGTTGGCTTATGTAGATGGCTGCTTCCATGTTGGGGGCATAGATATTTACAATTGTTAGATCTTCTTGTTGCACAGACCCTTTAAGAATGATATAGTGTCCTTCTGTGTCTCTAACTAGGGTCTTTAGTTTAAAATCTAATTTGTCTGATATAAGAATTGCTACCCCAGCTTTCTTTTGAGGTCTGCTGGCATGTAAGATGGATCTCCACCCCTTCATGTTCAGTCTGGATGTATCTTTAGGTTCAAAATGAGTCTTTTGTAGACAGCATATGGATGGGTCCTGTCTCTTTATCCAATCTGCAACCCTGTGCCGTTTTATGGGAGCATTTAGGCCATTCACGTTGAGAGTGATTATTGAAAGATATGAATTAATTGTCATCATGTTGCCTATGAAGATGTTGTTTTTATAGATTGTCCCTGTAAATTTCTGTTTTATATCACTCTTGGGGTCTTTCTCCTTTTATAGAACCCCCCTTAATATTTCTTGCAGGGCCGGTTTAGTGGTCACATATTCTTTCAGTTTCTGCCAGTTTTGGAAGCTCAGCATCTCTCCATCCATTCTAAATGACAGCCTTCCTGGATAAAGTATTCTTGGCTGCATGTTCTTCTCATTTAGTACCCTGAATATGTCTTTGCCAGGCCTTTCTGGCTTGCCAGGTCTGTGTGCATAGGTTTGACATTATTCTGGTGTTCCTCCCTCTGTACTTAAGGAATCTCTTCCCCCTAACTGCCCTTAAGATGGTTTCCTTGATTCTAAGATTTGCAAGTTTTACTATTACATGCCGGGGTGTTGGCCTGTTTGATCTTGGGAGGGGTCCTCTCTGCCTCTAGGACACGAATGTTTATTTCATTCCCCAGATTAGGGAATTTCTCAGCTACAATTTGCTCAAATATATCTTCTAGTCCTCTCTCTCTCTCCACCCCTCCGGGATTCCAATAATTCTGACATTGGAATGTTTCATGGTGTAACTTATTTCTCTGATTCTATTCTCATGGATTCTGAGTTGTTTTTCCTTGGCCTCCTCTTTTTCCTTTTTATCTATTAAACTGTCTTCCAGGTCACTAATTCGTTCTTCTGCCTCACTTATCCTAGCTGTTAGATTATCTAGATTAGATTGGATCTCACTGATAACATTTTTTTTCTTTTTTTTTTTTAAGATTATTTATTCATTTGAGAGATAGAGAGAGAGAGAGCATGAGCAGGGAGAGAGGCAGAGGGAGAGGGAGAAGCAGGCTCCCTGCCGAGCCAGGAGCCCGATGTGGGGCTCGATCCCAGGACCCTGGGATCATGACCCGAGCCGAAGGCAGACGCTTAACCATCTGAGCCACCCAGGCACCTCTCACTGATAACATTTTTAAGTTCTGCCAGTTCAGCTTTCATTTCTGCCCTTTGAGACTCTATGTTCCCATTAATTGATTTCTCCATTCTAGCTATTGTCTTCACAATTGCTAGCCTGAATTCCATCTCCGACATGTTGGTTATATTTTTATCCATTTGTAAATCTGTGGCATAAGTCATAATCTCTGAGTCTTTCCTATTTTGGGGGTTCCTCCTCCTAGTCAGTCTGTTGAGGGGTGGTTGAGGGAATGTATAAAGTCCAAATTATTGACCAGAACCCAAGCAAGATGCACCTGTTTTCTAGGGACCTTAGGGTTGCTGGCCTCTTGTTCTCCCAGCCTGTCTTCTGGGGGAGGGGCCTGCTGTGCTGTTACTCAGGCAACCCTGTTTGGGGAGAGTTGCCCTGCCCCCTGTGGTGGGGGATGGGCTCAGTGAAAACCGGTTTTATGGGGCTTTTGTTCTCTGGTGGCTTTCCCTAGAGGCTTTCCGTGTCTCTTCCGAGAGTCAGAGTAGAAGAGACCATTTCCCACCCTCTGCCTCAGAGCAGAGAGATCGCAGTCTGTTCTTCAGTGAGCTCTCCAGTGCACACTATCTCCGTTTCTGTCTGTGCTGCTATAAACTGCAGCAGCCTGGGTTGTGCGCCTGTCTGCAGCACTCCCAGTCCTGCTTCCAGGTTGGGGCTCATCTCTGCCCTTTGTGCTTCCAAAACCTCCAGCTGCCCCCAGTTCAAACTCATGGCCTCGCTGCTCCAGGTTTCCATTTGGGGTGGGTGCCCTAAAGTCCCTTCCCAGCCACTACCATTCTGTGAGTCTGTGCCCCGTCCCCAGCGCCGGAGTCTCTCGCTCACTGGTGGTGTATGATCCTCACGGCCAGGCTCCCTCCCGGTGCCATTTATCCTCCAATATCTGCCCACAGAATCACGGCTCCCCACTTCCTACCTTCCTTCCATGTTAATTCTGTTTGCAGAGATCCAGATCTATCTTCTTACATCTCAGGCTGACTTCGTGGGTGTTCAGGGTGGTCTGGTAGATATCCAGCTCAGTTCTGGGAACTGGTTGGAATAGCGTCCCCCTACTCCTCCGCCATCTTTTCCTGCTGTCTAGAAAATGTCTTAAAACTGGATTGTACTGATGGTTGCACAACTATAAACACTTACTAAAATGTATAGATTTGCATACATCCAGTGGGTGAGTTGTTTTATATAAAAATTATACCTCAATAAACTCTAACATAACACACAAAGGAGGGGAGGTGATTGGCAAATTTATTTTATATTTTGTTGAAAGTGAAATGTTTGTATTTTAAAAAATGCCTCTCATTTTCCAGGTTTGGGATATGGCTGTGGTTACTTTTTATCTCTGACTTGCGGTGTTTCCCTTCATCTCCGTAATTCCCAATGTTTTCATCTGTGGCTAGACGTTGAAGTATGTAGTCTCTGAAGATTCTTCTATCTCTGATTTTGTGGGATATTTCAAACTGGTTTCGTTTTCTCCTTGATCTGTCTGTTAGACTCAGTCTGCCAGCAAATTTGCTACATCTTGTCTCTGTTGTGAGGTCAGGGTTTGGAATAGACCATCTTGTACTTTTCCTACTTAATCAAGAACTTTCAGAAAAAAATACTTAATCTGATTTCTACCATGTGGTTGAGCTGGGCACAGCTGGCTAAAAATTGAGCAATATTCAGCCAATTTATTTTAAGTGAGTATGCTCATTTTTAAACTTATTTTTACATTAAAGATAATTTTACTGGACAAATTTAGCTTACCTACACCTAAATGGCAGCATTAAAAGGAAAACAGAATAGATTTTTGCCTGCCAGGGCTTGTTGGTCTAGTTTATGGACTACAGTGTAGTATCCAGAAATTATGGGTTAGACGTGTAGATTTATTCTGTTTTCTTTTGCTGATCCTGACTTTCTTGGGTATAGACACAATGTCCTTGTAAAGTACTGAAGGGGTAATTTTTAAAACTCTATTAGACTTGTATTTGGTAGTTATAGATTAATGCTTCTCAAACGATTTAATGTGCATACAGATCAGCTAGGAAGCTTGTTAAAATACGGATACTAAAGTGTAATGGTTTGGGGAGTGGCCTGAGACCCTGCATTTCTAGCAAGCAGTACTTCATCAGTGTTGGGTGGTGGACCATACTCTGAGTAGCAAGATGTGGGAAAGGAAACAGAAGTGGTGGAAGGGAAGGAGTTACAGGGAACTGTCTGGCTTTGACTGTAATGAGAACCAGTCTACAAAAGGAGAAAGATGCCCAGCTGTAGTCACTTCTCCATCAGTGACAGTGGTCACACAGTGGCTGGCAGTCATGTAATGGAAGGAATTAGTGGATAGTGGATGTGCGTAAGTGGTAGACCAGAAGACCTCAAGTGTCTCCTCTCACCATGAGGATGCATACTTAATCTGTAATGAGCATCTCTTCTGACTGTGAAGTGTATATTTACCAATATATTCCTATGGAATTATTTATAATAATTTTCCATACTAATCATAAGCATTTTTTGGACCATGCATCCCTTGTGTGTGACCACGGTGTTACAAGTATGAGTTTATTGGTAGTGTGCCCAGCCTTGCCTCTTTCTTTTCCCAGATCAGAAAGTGTTAGTCCTGTCCTCTTGTTCCTCTCACTCCAGAAGGGTCTGGCCTGCTGTACAGCTCCTGTAGCTGAGTGGGGACAGGATGCCTCCGTCATCTTTCTCAGCAGAGTCTTGCCCACAAGAGTGGGAACTCAGGCCTCTTGGCTCAATACGTATCCTCCAGCTCAACTTTCTTTTTTTATCTTGAAGATGACATTTTGGAAAGTTACACAGATGAACAGAGATATCTTATTCTCAATGAACTATTGAGATTGCCATGATTTATTAGCATGTAATAAAAACCAGTCTCATTGGATAATAGAATGAGGATGGATGGATGCAGGAGAACAGTCAGAAATGCAGGATAAATTAATGTAAATAAACTAATTATATCGTTGCACAGTTAGAAATCCATCAGGTCCCTTGATGAGTTGCAGCTTTAAAATAAGCCTTGGGGAGCCTGGGTGGCTCGGTCAGTTAAGTGTCTGCCTTCAGCTCCCATTATGATCCCAGGGTCCTGGGATTGAGTCCTGAGTTGGGCTCCCTGCTCAGCAGGGAGTCTGCTTCTCCCTCTCCCTCTGCCCCTACCCCCGGCTTGTGTGCTCTCTCTCTCTCTCTCTCTCTATCCAATAAGTAAATAATATCTTTTAAAAAATAAAATAAAATAAGCTTTAAACATGCAGGTTCAATGACAGGAGAACTCTAGAGGAGTGACAACTAACCAAAACTCTGAACTGTAAGTGGAAGGTAGCAAGGTAGGATTGGAGTGAGGTGGGTGCTGGGGTGGGTAAGCTCTGAGCCTACTGGGAACTGGATCAAGTGGGAAATACTGTGATGGGTTCCAGGTGCACTACAGGAAAAAATACCTCCCCCCAATTCAATAAAGTATGACAAAATGTTAGGAGCCCCTCATCCTCATCCTTTCCGTAAATATAGAGCTACAATAATGTATTCTTTGTCATCATGTTTCTCCTACAAGTCACCTGGTGCTCCCTACCATGCCATCACTGTGGGTGCATTGGCCACTCTCTCACTCACTGGCCACTCATCTCGTCTGATGTGGGCTTCCTCTTCCTGGAATGCTCTCCCTCTGTCTTTGTTTCTGGACAACTTCCTTTGTTCTCCAAGGTCCATAAGGAGGTTAATGAAATACTTGAACAAGGGATGGTGTATTAGTCAGCTTGACTGCCATAACAAGATGCCACAGTCTGGGCGGCTCAAATAACAGACATTTATTTTCTCCCAGTTCTGGAGGTTGGAAGTCCACGTTCAAGGTGCCAGCAGGATTAGTTTCTGGAAGCCTCTCTCCCTGGCTTACAGACAGCTACCTTCTCACTGGCCTTTCTTCTGAGAGATCTCTGGTGTATCTTCCTCTTTCTTATAAGGACATCAGTCCTATTGGATTATGGCCCCACCCATATGACCTCATTTAACCTTAATTACCTCTGTAAGGGCCCCGTCTCTAAATGAACCACTTTGGGGGTTAAGGCTTCAGGATATGAATTTTGGGGAGCACCGTTCAGTTTATAGCAGTTGGGGAGTTCACATGGCGTTTGAGCTTACAAGGAATGGACTGCCTTGTGTTACAGTTGATGACGTGGTTTTATACTCAATAACATTATATCTGTTTGAGGACAGAACTAGAATGTTAAACTAGATTCTTGAACACCTGTGAAGTTCCCGCGGGACTGAAGCAAGATATAACAACAGTGTTCACACTCAAAAATATTTCTTGACTAGTATAAGAGCTTAGCTACGAAGAAAGTCAGTTTCTGATTCAGCAGGTATTCAACTAATGTATTATTTGAACTTGGGACGTGATGGTTGAGAATAAAAATTGATTTTCCTCCCTGACTTCCAGGGAAGGGTATCTTGCCAAAGCAGCTCACTCTCTGCAAGTTAGAAGCCCTTTTAAGGTCTGTAATTTCTTTCTCTTTATTTGATCACACCTCAGTCTCCCCTACCTTAGAGGAAAACAAAGCATGTCGAGACAAGAATGAAACAATTTGGGGACATTGATGCTGTATATGTGTTTAAAGAACCCTGTTCCAAATACTTTAACGACTTCCTCACTGCAAAAATTAAATAGATTTGAGGAGTCCAATAGTGGGGCTGCAGAGAAGGATTAAGAAGGGGCTGGAAACTCTCCTACTTGAGACAATGGAATGAACTTTTCACATTTCTTCTTCTGGTGCAATTCTTATTTGTTAAACATGCCGTATCTTGTGTCAGTATAACAGCATTTTCATTGTGTGAAATGTCCTCTTATTTGGATCATGTCTCAGTTTTCAGTGTCTTCCGACCTTTTATTGCATTTCATCCTCATAATGATTATGTGAATTTAATTGGGCAGATTTTTAAAATTCAAGTTTGTCAATTAAAAAAAAAAGATATCAAGGGCAGTTTAAAAATATTTATGAGTATTTCTTTAATACTCAGATTTCCTGAGCCACATTCCAGAGATTTTCTTTGGTGGATGGGTAGGAAATGAATTTTGGATAAGACTAAACCCAGAAGAGATGCTTGGGGCAAAGGAGACTCATTTAAAAATGCTGCACCCGGGCGCCTGGGTGGCTCAGATGGTTGGGTGTCTGCCTTCGGCTCAGGTCATGATCTCAGGGTCCTGGGATCGAGTCCCGCATCAGGCTCCCTGCTCCTTGGGAGCCTGCTTCTCCCTCTGCCTTTCTCTCTCGCTCTGTCTCTCATGAATAAAAAAAAAAAAAAAAAAAAATCTAAAAATGCCGCACCCATATTGTTTATGTAATCGATCTCCTTTTAGTCTGAATGAATTCCTCTTGCAATTAAACAGTGTCTTCTTAAAATGTTTTACAGTATTAATTGTTGTATTACTATTATTGTCTAGGGACTAGGAATTCTGGAATCCTGCCCTACACCATATTTTTTCTACCTATGAGGTTTGTAAGAGAGAGGTGTAATGAGGCATAGAAACAAATAAGGGGAGAAAAGGCTCTGCTTTGTTTGAATTCTGGGAGGTTGCCCCAAAGTCCTGGTTCAAATGTCCTGGGTTCAAAGGCATGGTGGAGTCTTCACTTTGCGTATTGAGCTGTAACCTGGGCCTCACAATTTTACCACCCCCAGCCAATGTCATGGAGCAAGAACATTGAATAGCAACAGAACAGGAACACAGGAAAGGTGGCATTTCTGTCCCTCTCCAGATGCAGAGAAGGATGAAACAGTAAAAAAGTAGTTCAAGTAAAGGTGCTGAGGACAGACAGGTCTTCTGTCTGCCAGGACAGACACAAGAAGGCAAAAAGAGGGAAGAAGATGGCTGGCATTCGGCATCAGGAAGGAAGCTACATGTGACCTTCCAGTTTCCCCCTCATGCATAGCAGAGGAAGATGAGAAACCCATGCCCATGTAGGAGACCTTTAGACCCTGCTCATGGCTAAACTTAGTACAGGCAATATCCTAGAGGCTGGCCAATCAAATTAATGGTCTCCTCCTTGGAGGGAGAAGCAAAGAAGAGGTGAGCCAAGCTTCCTTGTAGAACTGCAATCCTGCAGTTCCAGTGAAGGATGTTGGGTAGGAAAGAATCCAGTTACGCAGTTTTTATTTCCTGTTTCACATACATGGTACCTAAAGACCAGTTAATAACGTCAGCAATTCTGGGGTGCCTGGGTGGCTTAGTTGGTTAAGCATCCAACTCTTGGTTTCAGCTCAGGTCATGCTCTCAGGGTTATGAGATCGAGCCCCATGTCAGGCTCCACACTCAGCGGGGAGTCTGCCTGAGAGTCTCTCTCTCCCTCTTCTGCCCCTCCTGCTCTCTCTCTCTCTAAATAAATAAATCTTTAAAAAAGGAAGAAAAATAATATTAGCTGTTTTATCCAAACACAGCCCTATTCCAATCACTGAAAACCCATAGAAACTAGACAGAAATATGTATTTGGCAGCCCATCTGCCATCAGGGAAACTGTGGTCAGTATTTTATACTATTCTTTCCTGGCACCAAAGAGAGATGTGGACTTGGGAGTCATGGCCTGGATTCAGATCTGCTTACTAGTGCTGGGCCTTCTTATAACCACTGTAAGTCTCAAGTTTCTGTTCTTCTGTGGCACAACAATGTTTACATTGTGTCTTTCTGGCATGCAACATCTTGAAGAGCAAGAGTGACCTAATTCTGAAATACTGTGGTAAAGCTTAATTTAGAATGCATGGTGAATCGTCTGTTAGGAGAAATGGTCCTCTTTATGTTGAGTACGGCATTCCTGACATCAAGAACGAAGAACAGAAGATGTGTATCCCATCCCCTCTGTTAGAGAGAGAGTTAATCAAATCAAAAGGACATCTAACAACTACCATTTCTAATTGCATTTTGTTTCCTCTTGCTAGAAAGGTAATATTCTTCTATCTGAAAATGTTTTTTCTTTCCTCATAACTTCAGAAAAGGTATTATTATTCACCCCTGGGTCCAGAGATCTGAAATACTGACAATTTTGAGTGGCTTTCTAAGCATTTGATACAGGAAATTTACTTTAAAAAAATAACCCAAGAGGCATTTTTCAGTGATATCTGGCTTTAAGCTGGAATTCACTGCTATTTTCATACAAAGTTGTGGATCTTAGAGAGATTGCTATGGGGATCTTCCCCGACAATATGCCAAATTCTCCCAAAGTCATGCCTGTTTCTTTCTTTCTTTCCTCTCTTTTAGCACCCCATGTGTGATGGACAAGCACATGAACCCGAGTTTCATCCAGTTCTAGATTGAATCCTGATTATATATACTATTTTTATGACTTCAGACATGCTACTAGAACATGCCTGTTTTCTTTTCTTTTTTTTTAAAGAATTTTTTTTTTTATTTATTTGAGAGAGAGAGTACAAACAGGAGGAGGGCAGAGGGAGAGGGAGAGCAGATTCACTGCTGAGCAGGGAGCCCAACTTGGGGCTTGATCCCAGGACCCTGAGACCATGACCTGAGCAGAAGGCAGATGTTTAACCAACTGAGCCACCCAGGCGTCCCACCCTTTTCTTCATTTGTATGTCTGACATAAGACATTCTGAAGATCAAATGATTTTTAAAATTAGAGATATTTTAAACAAACTTTAAAGTGGTTGTTACCTCTACGACCCCCATTTGCCTCCGTGCATCTAGTTTTCCTACTCAATAATTTCTTGCTTCTAACTTGTCCATCAGGGCAAATTAGCCATGGCATGGGATTTGTTCCAGAACTGAGCTTGTTAAAGGGATGTCTATCAATATTACCTAATTACTGTTACTTCTAGTCCTACTATAATCAGACAGATCAAGAGTTGATGAACAATGACCCACTGGCCAAATCTGGTCCATAGCTTGTGTTTTATATAGCCTGCAAGTTAACAGTAGATTGTACATTTCTAGAGTTCAAATAAATCAAAAGAAGAATGATATTTTATGACACATGAAAATTAATCAATATTCAGATTTTAATGTACATAAGTAAATTTTTATTGGAACACAGTCATGTTCATTTAGTTATACATTGTCTAAGCCTGCTTTTGCATTATCACTGCAGAGTTTAATAGTTTTAATGGAGACCATATGGTACACAAATTCCAAAATATTTACTGTCTGGTCCTATCCAGAAAAAGTTTGCTGACCTGTGACATAAAAACAGGAATCACACTTAGATACACCTGACTGCCAGTCCAGGCTCTCTACTTGCTAGCCATGTGGCGTTGTACAAATCACCTTACAAAATGGTGCTCATTATAGTAAAATTATAGTCACTTTCCAAAGTGTCTAGAGAAGAACAAATAACATATTTTCTATGAAAGCACTTTGTAAACTGCAAGAACTATATGATTGTGATTTTCAAACCTTGTTTTTATCCTTGAAGCCTTTTATCCACCTAAATCTCACATGCAACCCCTGTATGTGAGGTGGATGTAAGTAGAACAGGTGGTTGAAATCAGGAAGGGAGCTCGAAACACTAAGCACCCATCTGCTTTGAGGGGAAGAGTTTGAATCCACTCTGAGATAAGTAAAGCAGGGCTTCTAACCTTTTCCATTACTAAGGCTCCTTTTTTCATTTAAAAATTACTTAGTACAACACATGACTAATGGCTTCACCATCCAGTGATGACAAAATAAGAGGCCATAAAACATGTGCATAGGATAGGAGAATTTCTAGTTGGTGTCAAGGTGGTCAACTAATATTGCTAGCTATTTCCCTGACACCCAAGCTTGAGATACCACAAAAAATGATAAAGAGGTTGATGGATTTGAGCAATGATCATGGAAACCATGGGGGAACCTCAGGGAATACAGAACACAGTTGGGTCTTGTGTTGGCAGAGATAGTGTCCCAGAAGAAAGCAGATTGAGATGACTCAGATGGGGGCTAGGCTGGGTTTCCATTTTAGATATACTCCCCCCTTTTCTCACAAGATTGTTCATGGTTGAAAGAGCAACAGATGTGGGCTAGCCAAGGAAGAGAGGTAAATAGCAGGGGTCTGAAACTTGGTTAGGTATAGAAGACCTAATAGCATACGTAGGTAGACCAGCTGACCTCAACTCATTCCCCATTTCTACTCTGTAAGTCATCTTAAAAAGGGGATGACCTTGTTAAGTAAAAGGTAAGTCGCTGAGAAGCACAGTTACCTGCAAAGAGGGAGTTGTTTGCCTTTCCCCCCCTTCAAATTTCCATTAGAGGACTGTGAGTTCACAGAACAATATCATGAGACACATGAAGAGCACAACTTCAGCAAAGTAACAACAGAGTAGAGAATCCAGACAAACTGAACCAGAAGTAATGGTCAGGCAGCCTAGATGCTTAAAGTATTTTCAGAGATAAAGGAAGATAAAGGAAGATATTTGTAACAAAAAACAGAGACAAGAATTATAAAGAAAGAAAATATTGAGCATACTGGCCCAGAAAAATATAGTTGAAATAAAGATATCAACATATGGGTAGACTAGATCGGGCGCATTCAGGGTGGTATAATCAGAGGGAGAGATGAACCATGAGAGACTATGGACTCTGAGAAACAAACAGGGTTCTAGAGGGGAGGAGGGAGAGGGGATGGGTTAGCCAGGTGATGGGTATTAAGGAGGGCATGTACTGCATAGAGCACTGGGTGTTATAGCAAACAATGAATCATGGAACACTACATCAAAAACTAATGATGTAATGTATGGTGATTAACATAGCATAAAAAAAAAAAACTAATGATGTATTGTATGGTGACTAACATAACATAATAAAATTTAAAAAATTTTTAAAAACCAAAAAAACATATGGGTAGAAAAACAGGACATAAACAGTCAAAGAACAAGTTATTGATCTGAAATAGAAGGCTAAGGACCTCTCCTGGAAAGCATCCAAGAGGAATAAAGAGAAACATAACAACATAGCTAATAGATATAGAGGGTAGAAGTAGAATATCAACATCTTTAAGACAATATCTTTCTCCAGGAAAGAGAAACATTAACAGGAGAAGAAATAGTTGAAGAAGTACTTGCTGAGAATTTCATAATTTTAAAAGTCGGTGGTCATGATATAGGTTAGTAAACATACACACACACTTTGCCACAAAAAGGAAATTTTAGAAGAGTGCTAACAGAAAATTCCAAAAGCTTTCAAAGAGAAAAAGCAGATTGCATGTGAAAGAAGGGGAAATAGATTGACACCATACTTCTCAAAGGTAACACTGAATGCAAGAGGCCAAAAGAGTAACACTGTTACTGTATTAAACGAAATGTAGAGTTTTATTTCCAGCTTAAAAGTGAGGAAAACACAAAACATCCTTGAACATATAAGTCCATGGCCTTTCAGATCACTGTCCTTCATTAAGCTTCCCGTGATCGTCTTGTGAGCCTGCTTTTCAAGCTTACTCTTTTTTTGTATATTTCAAGAACTTCTTTATTTGTAATTGAAAGCCAAGAGTGTTTTATTCTGTATTATCTAGACTAAGCAATTCTCTCCCATCGATGCAGTGAGTTTAGAAGGTTATTCTTCTGCCTTAGTAGTAGATAAAAGGGTATTGGCTACAAGATATATGGAAAAACAAATGATTAATATCTCAAAATACCCTCTCTCTAAAGTTCCCATAATGAAGATATAAACAAAGTGTGTGAGAATAAGAACAATAATGAAGGGGCATGGACTCCAGGCAGGTGTGGTTTTAACAAAGCCACAGATCTGGTAGAGTAAGTTTCTAATAAAAATGTGACCCTCCCAACAACACAGAGGGCTGGAATGGGCAATCTTTTACATCCGTACAGCACAGGCAGGAGCCTCATTTGAAATGCTGAGACATTCCTTAAGATACTGACATTTTTTTTTCCTGCTGCTAGACCATGCATCATAATTTGAGTAATTAAAAGCAATCCACTTTTTTATGTTTTGATTGCACTCTGTGAAACATTGAATTTCTTGGTGTTTCTTCCCAATCAGCAGTGTCTTCAGAAGCAAAAGACCCCCTAGATATTACAATGTGAGATTATTTTTAATATTTAATGCAGAATCAGGGAAGCTTCTTTTGGTTCTGTAATAAGTAGAATAGATGTGGAAATGCTGCATGGTGTAGAAAACAGAATTGAAGTAATTTCTGCATCATACCTCTGCTGCATTTCTGTGCAATAGTCCTATATGGAATGGAGTTGAGGTTTTTTTAATCCCATTTTCTACATTATATTTCCAAACCATACATTTCTGTGTTCACTGTGGTTGAACCATTTTTATGATTTCTATGATATATTTACATGCAGTGCATTTGCACTGGATGACGTGTCCTCATTTAGTGCTCTTTCTAGTCTTGATTTCAAACAGTGTTTTTTTGGATCTTATGAGGAGTGTAATCATTTTGATGTTATTTCTACACCAATAAATTGCTACAGCAACAATAATAATATGAATAGCTACCAATTACCAAGCCATGTGTGCCAGGTAGAGCAGTAAGCAATATGTATCCATTTGTATAATTTAACCTTTATAAACAGCCCTGTGAAGTAGTTCTGATTATCATCTCTGTTTTACTTATGAGGAAACTGGGCTCAGAGAAATGAATTAACTTATCAAACCTCATACCTATAAAGTGGTACACATAACTTTGGATTCAGGTCTCTCTGATTTTAAAAATGTCACTTTTTTATACTGTGATGCTATATAATCAGGGTTTATTGTTATCATCATGATTACGATTAAGGTCCTCACCACCATCATCACTATCATCATTACCACCATCACCATCTCATCACCATCACCATCACTATCATTACCATCGCCATCATCATCTTCACCATCACCATCCCCACCATCACTACCATGATCATCACAGTCACTATC